>NC_060282.1:13725445-13906332 GCF_021613505.1 Equus quagga | reverse complement strand
TCGGTCTGTGACTGCGTTCAGTGCAGCCTGTGTGCAATGTGCTGTTCTTCTGGCCGAAGACCTGAGTGGGGGAGGCCAGCTCAGCTGTGCGGTCACCTTCAACTCCTGCAGGGATGTGGCTCCCATAGGCCTATGGCCAGAGCAGTTCGCCGGGTCAGGCCTGGCAATAGGGAAATTTACTGGCCCTAGAGGGAGGTGTGGCAAGGGTGTGAATGCATGATCCTTTTACAGAAAGTGCTGAACAGTAATGTAAATTATTGTGAGGATGTTCTAACCGTGCTAACTCCAGGGCCCTTCTGCAGCTATTTTAATGCAATAGGTCAGAGTAAGTAGTAACAATAGTAGTAATAATAATAATAAAATAATAGCCAACATTATTTTTTTGCCTTTTATGGGCCAAACACTGTGTTAATTGCTTAAATGAATGAGGTTTAATCCTTATGACCACTGTGTGCGGTAGAAACAATTATGATTTCCATTTTATGGGTGAGGAAAGGAAGCTGAGAGAGGGTCATAAACTTCCCCAGTTCACACAGCTGGTAAATGGTGGAGCAGGGCTATAGACCTGTGGCGTATAACTCCTGGGCCTCAAGTCTTTTTCAGTTTCTCTAATATGCCAACTCCTGCCTCAGGGCCTTTGCACTTCCTTTCCTCTCAGCCTAAGTAACATTTTTTCCCATTCATTCACTTCATTTCTCTAGTTTCAGCAGAAATGTCACTTCCCCAGAGAGATTCCCTGACCTTGGCTCCTGACTGACCACTCTGTGGTTTTCTCAGCCTCATCTGACCTTCTGTGCTATGTTGAATATGCTTGATGGAGAGCCCAACCTCCTGCAGTCACCTGGCCTCCTAACTCTTCAGGTGGTGTCAGCCCTCCTCAGGGAACAGGAAATGGAAGGAGCCAGCAGATAGATCTTTCACTCTCCCTCCTGGATGGAGTCCCCAAGTCACAGATGCTCTGATGGCCCATTTGTCTGAGCCAGTAGCTGTATTTTCCTACAAGGCAGGTGCCACCTTGGTAAATGCCGCCCATGTCCGCTTTCCCCCACCCCTTCCTCATTCTCCTGTTCCTTTTCTCTTGCTGTCCTAGACCGCGCCTCCCAATGAAGCCTTACCAAGGAAGCTTTACTGCAGGCTTGCTGTCTTGGGAAGCCAGCCTAAAGGCTCCCCCTTCGCACCTAAACTTGACCCCTGTTTTTTCTCTCTCTAGCGCTCTATCCTTTTCTCTCACAGCTTGGTAATCATATATAACATATACATTTGTGTGATTATCTGTTTGACAACGATCTCTCTCCATCCACCGTGAGCTCCAAGAGGCAAAGATTGTACCGTGTTGTTTCGCACTGTGTTCCTGCACTTGGCGCGTGCTCAGCACTTAGCGGTTGGTCAATAAATGTTCATAAATGAATGCCCATGTCTGGGCTTGAATCCTTGCTTGGTCTGTGCTGCCTTTGGCAAGTTATTAAAAGCCTCTAAGCTTCACTTTTCTTCCTTTTTGGAAAAATGGAGTTGAGTACCTACTTCAAAGGTACTGAGACCTAAATGTTGTGATAAAAGTAGATGTTTAATAACATAATAATTGGTGATATTATTATACTAGACCAGTGGCCAGCAATCTTTCCCTGTAAAGGACCAAATAGTAAACATTTTAGGCTTTGTGGGACAAATGATCTCTATCACAAAGACTCAACTCTGCCTCCGCAGCATGAAAACAGCCATTGACAGTATGTGAACAAACAGGCATGGCTGTGTTCCAATAAAACTTTATTTACAAAAGCAGATGACGGGCCAGATTTGGCCCTCAGGTCATCGTTTGCAGGCCCCTGTACTATATGGTCTGAGCAGCGTGAATCTAAAAGGTTGTGCTAAGTCACGTCAACAGAGCGCATGTGTTCTTGAACTTTCTAGGCAAAGCTTATCCCTTCGTTTCTTTCCAGTGTTAAAGATGAGCAGTATTTTCCTGACAGTGACAGTGTACTCACAGGGAAATCTGTGTCCTCAGAATTTGTGTTTGTTTATGATATGTCTCTAACAAGTGTGAGTGGTGAGAGCCCTCCACATATTTTCCCTCTGACTCCTTGTTTCCTGGTAATGGCACACCTTCTCCACATACCTCCAGAGTCAGTCTGTGGTGCGAAAACTTGTAACTGGTGCAAATTCACTAGAACTTTACTGTCTCCCAGGTAGAATCTTAGTTATATGGTAAATCTATCTAGAATAAGCGGTTTCCTGGAAAAGACATTAAAGAGAGGGTCTTTTTTTTTTTTTTAATTTTGCCAAGTTGGGAGGACAGCAGATTTTTAAAGATTTTTATTTTTTTCCTTTTTCTCCCCAAAGCCCCCCAGTACATAGTTGTATATTCTTCACTGTGGGTCCTTCTAGTTGTGGCATGTGGGACGCCGCCTCAGTGTGGTTTGATGAGCAGTGCCATGTCCGTGCCCAGGATTCGAACCAATGAAACACTGGGCCGCCTGCAGCGGAGTGAGCAAACTTAACCACTCGGCCACGGGGCCAGCCCCCTAGGACAGCAGATTTTTAAAAATAAGTATAATCGGGTCAAGAAGAGAAGACAAATGTGTTTTAGAGAAAACATTATTAGTTCTTTAGGCCTTACTATCTGTTAGGTATGTGGGAGGGGGGCCAGGACACCATGGTTGATGGTTCATCCAGAACCACATGGAATGTGTTTCCATTTCCTATAGGAAAATTTAGGTGCTGTTAACAGAAGAAGAGGGAAAGGATGCTGGGGATTAAAAAATTGCAGCTGATTTGGGTAAGTATGAGGTGGCTGCCTCATTTTACCCCTGTGAGCATCAGCTTGCCTCTCTTGTGCTGATGGAGAAAGATATTGTGAAAAGCATCTTGCCCATTGCTGGGTACAAAATAGAGCTAGAATAAATGGATGCTGTAGGTTTTCATCTTTCTTTACTGTAATTATTAATAAAACATGATGCTCCACAAAACCTAACAAGGATTAAGCCTGCCTGAGCTGATCATATGCTTGCTGCGTTCTGATGCGTGTCACTTTTGGATGTGATATCAAAGACCCATGCTTTGTACATCTTTCTGTTCTTTCATCCTTAGAGTTTTGGCAGTGACTGTCCTCATGGTTGCAATGTGGCTGCCTCCACTCCAAGCATCATGTCCTCTGAGGACATCATTCCAGATGAGATGGAAGGGAGCTCAGCAAAAAGGGTCTCCTCCTTATGTACTTCCTTTGTATTGAGGAGGGAAATCTTTCCAAGAAGTCACCTTGTAAACTTCTTATGTGCCCTTGACGGGAAGTGTGTCACATGTCTAACCTAAACCAATCATTGGTAAAGAGAGTGTGGGAACCATGATTGGCTGAGAAGAATCATGATTCTTCCACGGAGGCTTGAAACAAGGAAAGAGGGGGCATGGTCATTGAGTAGGTGGGGTATGCTATACCTCCTTTGTCATGTCTCTCCTTCTCATGGCTTGTTCCCTTGAATTCTCTCTCTGGGCAGTTTCCTCTGGCTTTTCAAGCTCCTCTATTAGAATGTCAACAACGTAACAGGGATCTGCAGAAAATATTAAAGAGAAATGGTTTGAAATGCAATAAGCACCTTGGAAGCCCTCGTTATCAAGCATTTAATGGAATAATTACAAACCTCTTCCACTTAGGTCATAGCTCAGAAGATCTAACCACCCTTCCTGGGGATCACTTTGTTAACGTACTTTGAATGGAGCACTGGAAAATATTTCTTTACACAAGTGATTATCCTGGATTATTCATGATTTCAGTCTTGTTTACCCCCATTGTTGGGTCAAAATGGGGACTTTTATGCTCGGTTCTGGAGTATCCCTGGGAACGAGATAGAATGACAGAGTGGTTGTCTAATCTGGGTTGAATCTGATCTCTATCACTTATTAGCTGTGACACACTAGGCAAGTTGCTTAATATCTCCACACCTCAATTTTCTTATCTGCCAAATGGGGCAATAATTGAGGGTGGTTCTGGCATAGTGTCTGCAACAATGTAAGGATGCAATAAATGTTATCTGGAATTGCTTTTGCCATCATGCTCTAGTCTTCAGTTTGCCATTGAAATGAGCACATGTTACAAAGACAGCTGTAATTGTCAACTTTGAAAAGTAGATTATGCCATGTGGGAAACTCCAAGGTCAGTCCATCCAATAATGGTCAGCCAACAGTTATGAGGCACTGTTTGTATTCTTGGCATGGTGCTGGGCACTGCGATTCTATTCAGAACCTGATGGGGCCTTTCAGCTTTCTGAAAATGTCTCTGACCAGTCAATTCAGAGTAGTTAAAAAATACCCATGGAATTGCTGTCCATTTGTTTTGCAGAAATGAGTTTCTTTGGGTTGCATTGACTGATTGTGTCACCCAAAATAGTCACTTCAGGTTGCCTGAATTGATTCTGTCCTGCAGTGGCTGTAAGACATGGAGTATGTAACGTGGCAGCGTGGAGAACAGGGAAGACCCGGAGCTGGGCAATGCTGGCCTCTACCATGTCTGTCCACTAACACATCATCACTTCGGGTAAGTCTCCTCACCATTCTGGGACCCCTGATCTCTAAAGTGAGCATTTAAATATCCCTCTCATTTGGCTGGTTAGTGCAGAGTAAAAGATGAAATGATTTTGCTGTGATAATTATTACTACGGTTACTCGCTGTTGTCCAAGAGGAGAGTTCTTTTTGGCCTCAGAAATTCCTTGGGTCAAGGACTATGAGAAGGATTGTCCTGTGATCAGTTCTTTCCAACTCTCTAAATAAAATTCAAGCTAAATTGAAGAGGAGATATAAACAAACACCTCTGACTTGATCACCTGGATGTCTGAATGGACTAACGTGGAAGCTTGGGTTCTCTGAAAAGCACACAATAAGACAGGATTGGGTGCTCAAGAGATTTATTGGAGGAAACACCTGTGAAGAAAAAAGAAGGAGGAAGTAGGAGGAGGCAGGGAGAGCCTTCAGAATCTGATGCAGGTCTCACACCTGTGAAAGGAGAGGAGGAAGGAAGGAGAATTGGGTAGAAATAGCCTCAGATTGGAGTGAATTTCTAAAGTCTAGTATTTGACTAGGCCAGTGGGAGTCCTTCGGGTAAAATTGCCCACGAGACCAGTTCTGTGTCCCAGAGATGGGCCTGGACTAGTACCCTTGCCATGCTTAGTCACTGGCAGGGGGCAGCCTGGGGTAGGTGTGGCCTTGGCATGAATACGGTAGTGGATGTAGCAGCTGGGGTGTGCAGTCAACTATGCTTCCCATCACAGGAGACCTGAGCAATACATTTTTATGGCCACCCACCAAACTGTTAGAGGTTTTCTCTTTGAAACACAGATCTTAAGGAGTTTAAAAAAAAAACCAGGACATTTGTGATGATATAAGTTTTGCACCCCAAATCAACGTTCCTTTCCCTTTTTGACTTTCAGTTCCTTCTCTGTTTCAGCTAGACCAATCATGTTGAAAACCCCACCCAGGTTTGTTGAGTTCCTCATTTGATAACAAAAAAAATCTGTATGTGAATAAGCCCCATGAACTTTCTTTGTCTTACCTTCTCAATGAGTTTTGATTTACTTTCTTGGGCTTCTTATGTTTTCCCCTCTTTACACCTCCATCATTCCTTTGCATGGGAAAGCTCATTGAGGTCAGTTTGCTTCCCTGCCTTGAAGTCAGACCAGAATGGACCCAGTTATCCAAAGAGTTTGGACAAGAAGCAGGACATCCAAAGAGATACAAAATGGAGGGGAAAAATTCTAAAGGAGGCAATTCACAGAATATGAAAAGGAGGCATTGGAAGTGTCTGTGGGGTTTGCTGGACATACAGGATTCTTGAAACCTGTCCTTATAATGAGGTACTGTGTGGGTGTTCACCGAGGGCCTAGGATTGGGCATTCTAGAGTCACCGAAAATAGTTGTTTATAAGATGTTTGAACAGCAGTTGGGTTCTTTCAACAGAATATAGGTTACTCTTCCCATTGAAAAATAAGTCGTGTTGATGGGGATTGTGGCAGAGACTAGCCAGATGCTCCTCAAACCTCTTCCTCTGCCTTATGAATATGTGACTGGATGGAATTTCCTGCCTCCTTTAGAGTTAGATGTTGTCATGTAACAGAAGCTACAGCCAATAGCAAGTAGGCAGAAATGGTGAATGTCACTTCCAGATCTGCCAGTCCCCGCCAGGAAATTGTCGTGTTCTCTCCCACTCCTTGCCTGCTAGTTGGATGAAGAGGGTCCAGTGAAACTCCGAGGCCCTTGAAGATGGCAGAATCACTGAATGAAGGTGCCAGGGTCCCTAAATACCTGTGAAAACTTATTTGGCAGCAACACCTGCCCTGAACTGACATGAAGCTGTCTGGACCCTTTATTTATCCCATTTAGTGTGGTTATTCACATGCTTCATGGCGGAAATACTAACGTGTTTGATTATAGGGTACTCTCTAGTCCCTGCTGGGGTATTTCATAATTTCACTATATGCACTATGTTACCTTTCTAAAGTCTAAAGTGATGAATAGCAAAACATATCAGGAAGTGAATTTTTAGAACTGTACTAATCAGCTACCTTTGCAGGGAATTTGTAATTCACAAAGTGCTTACGTTTGTGTCAGATAGACTGCTTCTTTCGACAAGGCAACGTGGAATCACATAGCGGTTTTCCGGCCCTCCAGCTTCACTTTCCATCATGCCCATCTCTCTTGCTCAGTTGCACTGGCCTCCTTTCTGTTTTGTGAATAAGCCCCCTCTGCTGCATATCTCAGGGGCCTTGGACTAGCTGTTCCCTCTGCTTGGAAAGCTCTCCTCCTGGCTCATTACGGCTGTCTCCCTCTCATCCTTCATGTCTCAGTTTAATGTCTGTTCCTCAAAGAGCGCTGCTCTAACTCGACACCTAATGGTGGCCTCTCCCAGGTGCTCTCAATCACATCACTCCATCTATTTTCATCATGGCGCTTCTCGAAGTCTGTAATTATTCGGTTGATTTGTTTATGGCACGTCTCCCATTTAACGTAACGTCCGAGATGTCAGGAAGCCTGCCTGCCATTCACAGCCGTGATCCTGATGCCTAGTGCACTATTTGTGGAATAAATGGTTATTAATGAACAAGCTGTAAAACTCAAATCCCCTCCAAGTCTGTGAGCTCCCTGGTGTTAGGGTCTTTGTCTTAAGGTGATGACACATAATGGAAAGACTATAAGTTTTGTTCTATGAGCAGACACAAAACGGCTGTGTGACCTTGGGCACATTGCATCACCTCTCTGAGCCTAGGTTTCCCTTCTTGTCTAATGAAGCTAATAATAGTGTCTACTGCACTGAAATGTGAATGATAGAGTGGTAATAAATGTGACGTTCGTAGCACAGTGCCTGGCACACTGTAGGTGCTTAATAAATGCTGGATGAATGAGTAAATAAGCCTCAGGAATGAAGACACATAAACTTTTGTTCTCTGCCCTCTTGTGGTGGCTTTACCTCTATAGTCACAAAGAATCCAGATGGATAAAGAATTGGAATATAGCAACAGCAAGCCAATATTGAGCACTTGCTGTATGCAGCTATGGGTTAAGCACCGTATGACAAGTGGAGATGACTGAGGCATCTTCCCTGTTTTCAAAGAGGTGGCATTTCAACATGGCATTAGGTATTCAAAGATATTGATGGATGGAGATAGGGGATTGGGAACAGCATGGTCAAAGCCATGGTCATAGGATGAGGATAGTTGTTTGGGGAAGGCTGAGGAGTCTAGGATGTGGGAAAACAAAGGTGAAGATGTAGCTGGAAAGTTGCCTTGGGATCAAACATGTGAAGATTCTGAATACCAACCTGAGGAAATTGGATTTGATTCTGCAGATAATGGTGAGTCAATAAAGGTACTTGAAGAGAGAAGTGGGATGACCAAGCTAGCAACAGGAAGGATGAGCTGAGAAACAGCATTCTGAAATGGCATATCTGAATAGCCCCAAAGCAGGCAGTCCCCCTCAGTGGGTTGGGTCAAACACCTTTGTCAATAAAGGAAGGTTATAACGCCTTTATTTTCATTCAATCAGTCAACGTGGGAAGTCTCTAATAATGGGCCATTGGGAGCTAGCATTGTTCTCTTCCCTGTGGGGAGAAACACAGGAAGTGGAGGTTTTCATCCCAATCATACGTGAGTTTACTACAGTTGAGGGGAGAAGAGTCACACTCACCTGTGAAGTCACAGTGGTTCAATCAACTCACACTTTCTGAGCTCCTGCCTTGAGTCAGGCGCTGGGCTAATGATGCGGCATAAGAATCAAGGCACATCACCTGCTCTCAACAGGCTTCCCGTTCTCCTTGGAGAGGAGCACAAGTAAACAAGCCACCACGGCAGTGCATGACAAAGAGCCAACAAAAATGGAACTGATGCTAAGGGATATGGAAATTTGGTGGGAGAAACAGAATAATAGAAGCTGGAATAATGGAGAGAGACTTCTCAGAGGCAATGGGACTTCAGCTGGGTTTTGAATGATGGCTTTGAGGAGTGACGCAGGTTAATAGGAAGACAGCATTATATAGAGTAGGAATGTGCACCTGTTGGAGCCTGACTGTCTGGGTGGTGTGGATCCTGAATCCACTGCTTAGCTGTGTGATAATTAACTAGAGAAATTTACTCTCTGTGCCCCAGTCTCCTCACTTGTAAAGCAGGAAAACAGGGAGGAACACACTCATTGGGTTGTTGAAAGCATAGAGCAGGGAACAGCAAACTTTTTCTGTAAAGGGGCAGAGAGTAACTATGTCAGGCTTTGCAGGCCATGTGGTCTCTGTTGTAGCTACTTAACTCTGCCATTGCAGTAGGTTATCCACTGTATATTTGTGACCCCGAAAATCTGTATGTTGAAACCCTAACGCCCAATGTGATGGTATTAAGAGATGGGGCCTTTAGGAGGTAATTCGGTTTAGATGAGATTGTGAGGGTGGAGCCCCCAGGATGGGATTAGTGTCTATATAAGAAGAGAAAGAGACTAGATCTCTCTCTGCTCTTCACCATGCAAAGTCAGGGGAGAAGATAGCTGTCTGTGAACCTGGAAGCGTGTTCTCAGCAGACGCTGGATCTGCCAACACCTTGATCTTGGACATCCCAGGCTCCAGAAGTGTGAGACATAAATGTCTGTTATTTAAGCCCCCCAGTTTATGGTATTTTGTTGTAGCAGCCCGAGTGGACTAAGACACAGGGGAAAGCATTGTAGACAAGAGGTAAATGAATGATTGTGGCTGTATTCCAATAAAGTTTTGTTTACAGACACTGAAATTTGATTTCATATCATTTTCACATGTCATAAAACATCGTGATTGTTTTGATCCCACCCCCCCTCCCCCAATCATTTAAAAAGGTAAAAACCTCTGTTAGCTCTCTGGCCATACAAAAGCAGGTGGCATGCTGGATTTGGTCCATGACCCATAGTTGCTGGCCCCTGAGATAGAGTATAGAGTAACGTGTTCCAAAAGTTAGCTGTTGTTATTGTCAGCCCCACTTCTCAGATGAGCAAATGGAGTCTAGACAATTCATTACCAGACTGAGGACAAGAATTTCTGCCACGTGGATCTTCATCAAGTGTTCTGCCCAGTCAAGAGGGAAGAAGGGCAACAATTCAAGGGACTGACTCCGAGTCCCTCCTCCCCTCAGATTTCTCTCCATTCATCAACTCTCTTTACATACCATTTTCAGAAGTCACAAAATGGCAGCCACAAGAAAGCAGAATATCCGAAACAGAAGGAAAAGGAAATTAAGATGAAGGGAAATAGCTTTTTTGATGAACACTAGTTACTTACCTTGGGTTTGGTCATTAATCTCAAGACAGAAAGGACTGAAAATTTACCTAAAGACATATAAGCATGAAGGCTTAAAACCAAAGAAGAAAAAAAATGCTTTGGCTTTTTACTTTAAAATACACTTTTGAATTTAACAATCTGTGGCATGCTCCTCTCCCTCAGCTCCACAGCTTCTGTAGTACATTTCTCCTCCTCACTTTCTGGGGAACAATGGATGTTTCAGATAAAAATAGGTGTAAATCACTGTGTGAATGAAATGAATAAATCTGATGTGCCTAGAAACAGTACTTAATTTGAAGCTATATCTTGCCTTAGCCCGAGGGAATGCATATCTTACATTTGTGTGTTGCCTTGGTTTTGTAAAGGCTTTCGTGTACAGTTAGCTCATTTGTTTCTTGCAGATTTTTTTAATTTTAAAAAAGGTGTTTGCATGCTTTACAAATTTAGCATTTCTCCTTCTTCCACCCCAGGGTAAATCAAAAGAAACTGTACAGTCCATGCAACACGGCGAACTTTTCCTTAGCTGGTCACCTTGCCCCTTTCTAGTCTCTTATTCACACCACATCCAGGGTCATCTTTCAGAAACACGCATGCTTAACATCCTTGGGTGGCTCTCCCCGGTGGCTACAAGATAAAGTTCCAGTCCTCTCACATGGAAGTGTCTCTACCTTCTGAAGCTTTCTTTCCCTTTCCAGTGACACCTCTTCTCCCATTGTGGACTCTGCATTCAAATCACTCTACAGTTTACAAAGAGTCAATGCTTGCTCACACCCTATGCTTTTGCTCACACTGTTCCCTTGGAATTGAATACTTTCTACCCAAGAACCAGCCTACTTGGGTGCAGACCAGAGAGAACAAAGAATACAAATTTAAGGAAGCTCTATAGCAACCAAGCCTCTCAGTTCTCTCTTACTCATTCCAACCACCAGATTCATCTATTATTTTGAAGAATGAGAAATCCAAGAGTGGGAGTACCAACTCATGCGACAGACTCAAATGTGCCGAGCATCGTCTATCTGCTGGGTGCTGGGAATACAGCAATGAATCGTCCTTCAGTGAATGTGCAGCTAGCAGGGAAGATAAGGCCAGTCCACGAACTCCCAGAACACCAAGCAGGAAATAACAATACGAAAATGTATACATGGAGGGTTCCATATAAAGCTCAGAGGAGGGAGAAAGTATATTAAGCTGAAACAATCAGAAAATACATTTTGGAGCATTTTCTCTGTGACTTGGACCTTGAAAATGAGAAAGATTTGAGTATGTGGAGATGTTTTGGGAAGTGGGAGAGTACTGATGCCAGAATTCATTCTGTGCAAAGGCAAGGAGGCAGAAGAACGCTGGGCTGTCAGAGAGAACAAAGAGACTCGGCTTAGTAAGAGCAAGGAGGAACTGAAGAAATAAAAGGAGGAAATATGGATCATGGCCAGGTGATGAAGGAAGCCAAGGGGTTAGCTGATAACTAACCTACAGATCCCCTGACATGAAGCCAGCAACAAACTCAGATCTTCTCCTATGATTCAAGTTGGAAAAAAGAGGTTGCCTGGTGGTGGTACCCCAAAACTTGATCAGAATGCTGCTTGTCTGCTTTCAGACAACCAGCAAGGTGATGCCAATGGCTTAGAGTTGTATCAGAGTACTTTTCTTTATTTTGGCTTACTACTGAGTTTATTAGAAACGTGTACCCTGAAATAAGAGTTAGGGACCACTTCCCGATAAGACCTAAATATTGTAAAGAAAAAGCCAAAATATCAAGTTATTCCATGTGTGTATATTCACCTTCTTGCAGAGAGGTCAAAGGGCTTTGTCAGCATCATCTCTTTAAGGTTCAATACTCCCAGGTGGCTTTTTAAATGAGGAAATTAAAGAAATACAAGCAATAAAAGAAAACTCAACATGAGAATGAAGGTAATCAAAGAATTATCTCTATTTGGATGTTTTCTATGTAAGATAGTACTGTGTTGGCCAGAGATGGACCTTAACTCCTGGGCTGATTGGACTCTAATTAGATCCTGAGTCCCACCACCTGTCACTGCTCTTCTGAAATAGCAAATGGATTGCTTCTTATTTGTAGTCAACAAACATTTTCTAGTCAAGAACTGTGCAATGTACTAAAAGAGAGGTTGTAAGTGGAGGCACAAAATGAGATTACAATGGTCCTTCTTCTTGAGGACTATGCAGCCTAATGGGGTGGACACACACGTACATTTTCATTGCAATGTTTGGAGGGAGCTGATGGCAGTAAGTGCAGGTTCTGTGGGAACCCAGAGGAAGCCTCCTCAGCTTGGGCTAAGGGCTTGGGAAGGGCAAGCGGGTCCTATCTAGAGGAACGGACACCTCATTGCAATTAGGATCTTCTCTCCTATTGGTTCAGCTTTAATATCACAGCATCTCAAAGCTAGCTGTCCCTTAGGTCACTCCACCTATCAAACTTAATTGCCATCACTTGCTTAATATCTGATCCACTGTAAACTTCAGAAAGGACAGAGACTGTCTCTTTTTTCCTCAAAATGTGTCCCCACCACATAACAGTACCTGACCCCTAATAGGTACCTTATAAATATGAGTTGTGTTTTAAGGAAGAAAATACTAGCACATAAATGTTCATCCTCTCTCTCCAAGGGCTAAGGGGAGTTCTGGTGTAATATTTAATGACAGCATACTGCATTCCTAACTCTGAGCCAAGTCTAGACGGAAACAACAAAATAAGGAAAGGCATGTTAGAATGTTGGACCAAAAGGAACCTTGGACATCAGCTGATTCTATGCCTCATTTCTACAGAAAGAACACTGGAGTTCAGAGAAGTTACATTGTAACTATCAGTCCAAGGTCACCCAGGTAATTAGTAGCAGAGCAAGTCTAAAAAGCAGGTATCTTATTTCCAGTCCCTAGTCCCTTCCTGTGAGTCACATGTGTTTTTCTGTCAGTGGGGAGGAAGCACAAAGGATTCTGCAAAGGACTTCTTTTGCTAGCATACAGAATACTTCTAAATTCTAAAGGAACCTCATCTTGCAAGCAAAGCTTTAACAGAATATTTTATGTGATAGGATTATGTTCTACAAACCCCCGAAATTTAAAGGATGCTTTCTTCGTGATAAGTAATTGCTTCTGGCAGGAGTGCCTTCTACTTTATAAAAAAGACCCCTTTTCCCACTTTCATCTGATATCTCAGTGAGGCCCCAGAGGAAAATGTTGGGAACAAATACTTATTGGAGCTGTAATAGTCCCTTGAAAAGTGAAGTTTGAAATCCTTCAGGGATCCCAGTGTTCTTTCAAAATTGATTTTGACACTGCAGAACTACATCCTAACTAACTTCCCATGCCAAAATATGTTCCGACTAGCGTTTGGATCGTTTAAAGAATATTAAAATAAATTTTCATATCAAGAGTCAAAAGAAATGGTTCCTATCTTGTGACCTGGGAATCATCTTTAAAGAGAGTTTGCTAAAGTGGCAAGAGGAAAAAATGGTGAGACTAAAGGATTAATTGGAGGGTATGAGATGCTGTCCTAATAGAAAATATTAACTGACAAAAAAAGTGCACTAGGGAAAAACAAAATGAGAAAACTTTTTATTGTATTATCAACAATAAAAATTCATGATTTCTAACTTTTATTAAGCACTCGCCATGTGCCGGGCACCGTTGTGAGCCCTGACAGGAATTAATGCAGCTAATCTTCACAACAACCCCATGAGGAAGATACAGTTAATATCTTCATTTTAAAAAGAGTGAAACGAGGCACAGAAAATAATGTAACTTGCTTGAGGTTATATTCTAGGAAGTGGTGGAGTTCACATTCAAATATAGGTAGTCTGGGTCCACAGTCCATGTTTTTTTTTAAGTTAAGAATTTAAATACCAAAGTAACATATATCCTGTGGGCATACCTCTTGATTCCCAAATTCCACTTACGTGAATTAACAGAGACTCATACTGATACTTATGTACGAGGATGTTCATCAAACCATTACTTCCAATCATGGAAATTGGAAACAATCCAAATGCTGAACAACTAGGGATGTATTAAGCACTCAGTTTACAAATGGAAAAATGAAAGCAAAGCACAAAGAAGAAAATGAAATCACTCATAACCCCTGTACTCTGAAAGAACTGCAAAGAAATTACCAAGCAAATCTTTCCAGCTTTTTTCTACATTTTGTTTCTGATACAAAATTGGGATTATATTGGATACATTGCTTTATAGTCTGACTTTTCTACGTAGATAATATTATAAATCATTTCCATGTCCTTAATTACTCTTCTACCACTGATTTTAATGGCTTCACTCTATTCTATTATTTGTACATATTGAGATTTATTTAACAAACCGTTTATTGTTGGATCTATGCTCTTTTAACCATTATTCCATGATGCCTCAATGGGTGTAACCCATCAATCATAGAAAGTAGTTCAGGATCTCTAATTCGGAGTTCAAGACTTTATGTGGTCTGCCCTAATGATTCCAGTTAATCTCCCTGTATTTTGCTTCACTAATCCTGAATTACAGCCAAATAGAATCACTTGTTCTAGAAGGGTAACTGAACATCTCTTATAGCACCCATGCAATTCCTCTTATCGCATGTATTTGTCTACCTAATGATTTTGTTATATTCTACTAGGCTGAAAACTTCTTGTAGGCATAATTTCTGCTGGGATCATCTTCCTAACCCCATATGGCATAATCATGTCTTGCACTTAGTAGATGCTGAATAAATGCTTATGGAATACATGAAGGCAATACAATATTGTTTTTGACAGTGTAAGACTGTAAATAATTCAAATATCTAAGGATAGGGAGCAAGTTGAATAAACTATGACCTGTCAGTATTGAAGAATTTTGAGCAATAATTAAAAGGAAAGACATAACAAAAGAGACAATGTCTGTGAATAACGTTAGTTGGAAAGAAGCAGAACATATAATTAAATATATGCTAGAATTTGAGCTGCGTTAAATTGCAGGTATGGGGGATAAAAATTGGAAGCGAGCTTTGGAGAGGTGTGAGGGGTATGTGTTTTGTTTCAATGGACGTAGTAGGTGAAATTTTTCCTCAACTTCCAGTAATATTTTTAAACGGAGGTAGTAAATAAATGAATCACATTTGTCAACATATTTACAACTTTGAGCTGATTTCACTGGATAATGGAACATAAAGCATAAGCTTTTTCTAAGTTAACTTGATTCAAATATTTTCTGTATTACCGGAAATACATTATATACTTTTTGTGCTTTATATTGTAGAATTCTAAAACTGTGCACTCAAGTAGGTAGTCACCCCTGTTTTAGAACGTTGAAGCACAGAGATATGAAACAACTTGCTCAAGGTCACACAACTAGGAAATATCAGAAGTGCGACTTGTGGGCAAATCCTTTGGATGCTAGAACTCCCACGGGGTTTACCGCCTGAAGGCATATGCCAGATATGTTAAAACTGGTCAGGAATCAAAGAGGAAAATATCACCCCATTAATTAAAAAAAATACATCCTAATTTCAAGAGGCTTATGATTTTGTTGTTAGAATCAGTGCTACTTGTATGAATTACTGTTGGGAGGAAATGTGTGATAATTCCATCAAGGCACACTCCTCCATCTTTAGTTTTCCAGTGAACTTCTGCTTATCCTGTAATACTCAAATGCCTCCTCCTCGGAAAATACTTCTCCATCTCTCCTTGGCTTATGTAAGTATCTCTACCTTGATTCTTAGGGTTTCCTGTTCAAACTTACACTGTAACACTTAGCATTATACCGTCACATCTTCTGGCGTGTGAGCTTCGCCATGGTGGGCAATATCTTACCAATTTCTGTATCTGTGTGTCCACCTGGAGTAATGGCCAGTACATATGCATTTCTATTTTTCTTCACTGAGGCTTGTTGTTACTCCTTCACCACAAGCATTCTTTAGAAAACCCCCAAACCCCAAAATATGGCATTGTAATTTACTACTGCTAAATGAATGTGTAAATATAATGACTGTGGTTACCCAGTTGTTCCTGTTAAGGCTTCCTTTCATAAAAAAACAGGAAAACACTTTGATTTGTAACATTTCTCAAGCACTTATGTGCTTCTTTGTATGCTTTCTTTGTACTCACACCTTCTTTGTACCGTATTTGGTCTCATGGCAGTAAGGTCACAATGCTTCCTAAGGTCTGCTTTACCAGGTTCTCTTCTTCTGTATCCTGGAACAACTCTAAAGTGCAATACAACATTCTGTTGTTTCTCTAGAAGAATGATACCCTGTTTGTTTTCTTGTAATTAAGAAACTGTGATCGATTACCGAGGTCTCTGTCTCTCTCCCTGTCTCCTTTTCCCCTATTTCTCCCTCCCTTGCCCCATCTCTGGGATGACATGGTCTTTCATTTTTTTTCTCCTTTTATGAGTTGTCTCCATTCTCCATACAGGATACTACATTCAACTGCTTATTCATGGCCCAATATGGCCTTTAGTCCTTGAGTCTCTATGGTGCCAAGCTTAATCTCCAGGTCTTTTCAGTGAATAGACAATTAAGTCTCAATGTCTTACTGTAAAATTTGCAGGAAATAAAACCTGGCCCATTTGGGGGCAGGTGTCTACCTCTTGTCTAATAAGCTGAGACCAACTTGGGGAGGATTGCATGGAACATGGCACATGTCGATCTCAAAAAGGAGGCAGGGATTGACTGTTAGGACACATACAGCAACTTATAACTCCTCTTTCCTGCTTCTCTAGTCCTACCAAATATACTAAATATTTCTCTCATCTGTTCCCTTTCACTCCTCCCTTCCTACTGTTTTGGCCTTCATATATTAATCCTTAGATTACTGTGATAGTCTCTGATTTGGTCTCCTTGCTTGGATCTCTTCTCTCATGCTACTACGCTTTCTACATTGCTGCCTTTGGGAAACATAAAGTGATCATGCTATTTTCCTAATTCAGAACCCTCAATGGCCTCTTACTGATTAGGAAAGAAAGTTCGAACTCCTTAGGATGCTATATAAATTTTTTTTTTTTTGGGGGGGAAGATTAGCCCTGAGCTAACATCCATGCCCATCTTCCTCTACTTTATGCATGGGATGCCTACCACCTGCCAAGCAGTGACATGTCCACACCCGGGATCGAAAAGGGTGAACCCCTGGCTGCCCAAGTGGAACTTGCGAACTTAAGTCCTGTGCCACCAGGCCAGCTCTGCTATATAAATTCTTTTAAAATCAGATCCCTTCCTACCTCCTCCAGCCCTCTGCTCACTATTCTTCCACTTGGTCTAATTGCTTTGAATGGTTTGCTGCTCACAAGCCCACACTTGTCAACTCCCTTCTTCTCTGAGAGCTTCTGCAGCTCTTTGTATCTTAGTGCATATAAGAGCGTCCAGAGCACAGCTGGGGCTCAAGGAATAGTTGTTGAATGGATGATATATGAAGAGATGCGAGTAGAATACAAGACTCAGGGCTCTGGCCTTGATGTTGGCATTATTGTTCGCCCATCTTAGCAAGTTTTCCTAAACTATACTGCTTGAATCCCCAGGAGTTGGGGAGATTACAATGGAAAAAAATATGTTTAGTCTTCTTAGTAATGCATAAGCTCAGCAAAATGTCAAGTTTTTCTAATTTTTCTGGAATGGAATCAGTTTAGTCTAGCAACACAACCTCGTGCTAACTAAAAGCCGTAATTGGCATCATCAATGAACAAAACTGTGAAACATTAAAATCACTTAAAAATAATATTTTTTAAATGGATATACAAGTTTTTAAAACTTAAAACCTGTTGGGATAAAAATAATTGATATAAAAACTGAAAACTGTCTTATAAAATCTGGGACTGAGTTTTAATATCTGTAAAATGGAGATAGATTGATCTGTAGGTATCTTCTAGCTCAGAATTGTATCCTAGGAATAGACTGAAACTACCTTGATTCTTATCTTCTCCTTTATTGTACCACCACAGGACCAAGTGTCCTATCTCTGTCTATTCCTAATTCCTAAATCAAGGAATGGCCCATATCAGGGGCTAAACAAATATTTGTTGACTAGATAAATGACCAAGCTCTGAACACTTTCTGAAAAGGAAGAAAAAGAATTTTACCCAAGTATATAGGTGAATAATTTAGGAAATTATGATGAGTTAGACCATATTGACATTTACAACAGAGAATTGAGAGACCACTTGGAATTACAAAATTGGCAAGTTGAATAACCATACTGCTGGTTGGAAGGGAGTTAGGTAGGAACTCAACAAACCATAGAGCATACAGTAAGAATAATTAGGTAACGGTTTTTAGAAAGAAGAAAAAGAAACACAGACAATTACTGTCCACTGAATTTAACTATCCAGCTTGCTGCCCACAAGTCTCTTTCCTTAGTGCATGAATGAAGAAATGAACGTGACCCATGATAACTGAAGCAAAGACTCAAAAGATAGAATTTGTAGTGATGATGATGATGAAGATGCTTGCCACCATTTTATGATCATCTACTATGTAAAGACACCTTGCATAATGGAGTAAGACACAATGGAAGGAGAGATGAGGATAGATTAAGGGGAATTAAATGAAATTATTAAGTAAAGGATCTTAATCTAGTAGGAATCAATCAACATTAAGTCTTCTTTTCTCCCATTAGGGTCAAACAGACCTATATTTGAGTACAAGCACACCAATTGCTAACCATGTGACCCTCAACAAGTCACTTAAACTCTCTGAGCTCAGATTTATTATCTGTAAAATGGGAAAAGTAATACTTAGTTCACAACGCTATTGTGAGGATTAAATGAAATATTACATGTGGAAGTAATTTGTTAACTGTTATGCAAATATAAGATTTCAAATATTAGCCGTTCTTATTATTCAACAGTTAGATAAAATGTATACGAAAAACCATGAATAATAAGCAGTGGATAATTGTGTAGGAGGACTGGTAAAGAGGGTCACGTGGCAAAAACTGAGTGAGCGAGATGAGGCAAGAGAAGTAATGGGGGCCAGGTCACACTGGTCTTATAGACCATTGTATATAAAAAACCTTGACTTTTATTTTGAATGAAATGGGGACCCAGTGCAATATTTTGAGCAGGGAGGTGGCACAAAATAATGTATGTCTTAAGAGGATCACTTTGGCCTCTGTGCTTGGAATAGACTATAGAGGGTTAAGGAAGGAGGGAGAAAGTCAGGAGTTTATTGCAGTAACGCAAGAGAAAGGCAATTATGGCTTGGACCAGAGTGGTAGTGGTGAGGTTGGTGAGGAATGATAAGATTCTGATATTTCCTAAAGATAGAGCCAAGAGTATTTCCTGACAAATTGGATGTGGGATATGAGAGAAAGAGAGACAGCACAGATCATTTCTATTTCTAGGTTTTAGTCTATACAACCAGAAGGATGAGATTACCATCCACTGAGATGAGGAAGCTGCAGGTAGCCTAGATTTAGGGAGGAAAGATCAGGAATTCAGTTTAGGACATGCTGAGTTTGAGAGGATGGTTAGGTATCCAAGTAGACACCTTAAATACGGAGTTGAATATACTAGGCTGGAATTTGGAAGCTGGGTCTGAGCTGGAGACATAAATTTGGGCATTATTGGCATGCACATAGATGGTATTTAAAGAGATGCAGTGTAGCTGACAACGGTGCTTTTCCCAAGATGGATTTCACCTTGTTTTAGGTCCAACAAGTGGGATTTCTCCTTTCCTTTTTCTCCCTCCATTCCTGCCATCATTCTGCCCTCACCAATGACTCCCTGCTTCTGCAGAGGATAGGACCATCCATCCACATCTTACCTCTCTTGTGCTTTGCTAGCTTATTCCTCTGCCTTTACTCAGCTTCCCCAGTGCAATGACTGCCATTCTTTGTTAAGATATTTATTCAAGCCACAGAAGAAAACCATGAAGCTGACAGATGCAGGAAGTGAACTTGTGACCTTAGATTTGGGATACTGGTGCACCAATCACTGAGAAACTAGAGATAGAGGATTTTTGCACAAGCATCCACAGAGTTAGGTATTAATTAACACCCCTATCTTTGACAAACTCCCCATCATAGGCTCAAGTTTATTTACTCTGTACTTTCCAAGGGGCAAATGCTTGCTATTTTTAGAGATGATACAAAGAAATCAGGAGAATTGCTTTTGTCTTCAAGTAGCATATGCTTTAGTGGGGGAAGTCAGTGCTTACTCATGAGAAACCATAGGATGGATTCATGAAAAAAGAAAGGGGCAATGGGTGGATGGAAGAGTTGTTGAGAAATAAGTTGCTCCTATTTGACCATCACATTCTAGATTAACTAGCCTATCATCTGCAAAGTTTTCATTAATTCCCCATAAGAATGGTCAATAGGTCCATGATGCTCCAGAGTACAACTGATTATTTTATAAAATTTATTTTATTACTGTAAAAAAAGTAACTTCTCTGTAAAAAAATTAGAAAATAAAAATAACAACGAAAAAAGAAAATTTCACAAGACTGTCCTGGTATTCTTTCTATGTCTATATTTATTTTACAAAAATGAGATCATACTGTACTTCTCTGTAACCTCTTTTTTCATTTGACAGGAGAGCTAAAGAGTTTTCCGTGTTACTAAACATTTGCCTACGTCATCATTTGATGATGCCTATTATCAGTACCATGGCTAATCATGATGGTGGGGATTGCAGCTTGTTTCATTTCATCTCTCTTTAGTATCCAAGACAATAATGAGTAACAGGATCTTCTCTAGTCGTGGAATATTAGAGAGCTCAAAGCTCCCTCAGGCATCATCTGGTTAACTTCCTATTTTGCAGATGGGAAAGTTGAGGCTCAAAGTGTCAAATGGATTGACAGGTCAGATGGAGAGCCAGAAGTGAAAACAAGTGCCAGAGCTCCAAGGCCAGTGTTCTTTCAGCAAAACACCCAGAATCTGAGGCAATCCAACATCTGCGAAGCAGACACGTGGTAAACGAAGAGGGTATCATTTGGTAGGAGAGATCTCTTTTGGTTTTACTTCAAACCCTGAGACCCCAGGGTTTCGTAGGAGGGTGAGGTTGCAGTTTGACGTATGAGGAGAGGACATCTTGAGGAAAGGAACTCATGAGCTCAGGTTTGCAAAACCCACAGTTGTAAAATAGCTCAGCTCTCGCCAACACCCTGAGGGGTGCAAAAAAGCTATAGGAGATGTATGAGCACCCAGAATCTCAATTCTGGTTTTACATCATATCTGAAGGGCTCCCATCCCTCAGCATTGAGCCCTATGAAATGTATTTACATTTCAACTTTTGTCATGGTTAGGGATGATTTTACGTTTTGATTTGGACAACCCTGAATGTTCTTAGCTTCCTGGAATCACTCTCCAAGCCTCCTTGCTGTGGAAGGAGGAGAGTGACATTTGGGACACTCAATGGTGAATGAAGAGCAAAACATGCTGGGATTACCAGCCTGCTGTTGAAATAAGACATCTTTCTTCCAATTCTTCTCCACATTTTCACTGGTGTGACTTACCTAAAATGCACACCTGGCCAGGCCACTCCTTGCTTAAAATCTTCCCATGGCCTCAGGATAAAGTCCATGTGCCTCTGTGTGGCATGCAAGATCCTCCACAGCTTGGCCTTTGCCCACGTGTATCTCTTCTCTACTATTTTGTCTTCGGTAATACCGAACTTCCTGCAGGTCCCGGAAGAGAGCCATCCTATTTTTCATCCAGTTCCTACTTTTTGCAATGCCCTTTCTCTTTGTTTATCCGTGGTTAATCTCACTTAGGTAGATTTGATGCCCCTTCTCTCTTTTTACGTAACTCTAAATTCTATCACCTGTGATAGTTTCTGAAATATTCTTGGCAATTTTCCGTCAAATGACTGAACTTTATCTTAAATCTTAAACTCCCATCTAGGATCAATGTTACTTCACTCAGAGGCACAGTCCAAATCACAGGACATCTGCTAAACATGCAGCATCAATGAAGCAGGGGGCATCAATCTACCAGACATATTCTAGAAAGGACCCATTGCTTATTTTTCCCAGCTGCAAGTTATCTGGACAGCATAGATGGTTTTCTCTAGTACTGCATTTAGGATATTTACTTAACTATTGGCAGTGATAAAAAGGATGGGTAAGAAATTGCGCATTCATCAAAAGTAGGCGGCCTGATAGAAGTGCATAAACATGGTACTCATCTCAAAATTAAATTACCATATGCACATGGTTTGGCTTGTCGTTTATGTACTTGTATATTTATATACCCATCATCCTTAATCACCTACAAGAATGAATGAGTGCATTTAAGAACAAATGTTTGCAACATAGGCTAATGGTTAATTGAAAGTTTCTTCTTGGAGAAGGAAGCTGGAAGACAATACTAGAGAAGATAAAAGCTTTTTAAAAGAACAGCAAGACTCACTTATATCATACAGTTTGATTTAGCTCAATCTAAAGGAGATTCCTGGTGAGATGCCTCAAAAATATTCTTTTTCAAGCGTGCCATATCCAGCTCAGCTTATCAGAAAGAGCACTGAAATTAGCATCAGGAAACTTGAGGCCAACTCCTCGCATAGCTTTTTCTGGGTGTGTGATCATAAGAAATTCATATAACTTCTTCATGGGTCTGTTTCCTCCTTTTTAATCTGGGACTAATGCCACAACCTTGCTATTGGATTTGAAAAACACAAAATACTTGAATTTACTTGGGGATTCTAATTAAATCTTATTTGCATTAATATGTAATTTTTCTAGCCTATCTGCATTTTAGAAAAATCAAGGTCATAGAGTCCAGAAATACTGCTGCTCCTACTGATACTACTGGTGCTCCTATTACGTCTACTCCTCCTCCTAATAGCTGATATTTATTGAGAGGTTATTATATGCCTGCAATGTTTTAGCATCTTGCATGCATTAATCATTTATGCATCATAAAACCCCTATGAAGAAGCTGCAATTATTTTCTCCATTTTATAGACTAGGAATTGGAAACCCAGAAAAGTTGAGTAACTTGCCTAAGATTGTACAGCTAATAATTGGAAGACTGGGATTTGAATCCAAGCTTGGCCTCCAGAGTCCAAGCATTAACAACTACACTCTATTCCCTGTCTAACAATAATGGTAAAATTAGCCTACGTTTGGATAGTATTTTGTTTTTTCATAGAGATAATCTCATTTTATCCTTGCAGCAGTCCTGTGAAATAGAGGTTATTATCCTTATTTTACAGATGTGAAACTTGGGTCAAAAAGATTAAAGGATTAGCCCAAAGTCACCCTGCTCTGGAATAATAAAATCAGATGGTTGTCCCATTGTGGTGGGGACTAGGAACTTCTCCCATCCTGTTTCTGGCTCTACTCTGCTTTTGCTTGTACCTCCCCCAGTGAATATGCCTTCTACAAAGAACCCAATTGAGTCCTGGTGTGTTTTTATTTGTTTTGAGAGCTCCCTCTTCTCTCTCACCCTCTCCGACAATCTATCTATGATGCATAAAACTAATTGTTTCTGCAAACATCACATGGTTCTTCAGAGCTTAGAATGAGCTACAATCGACTTCTAGCCCACATATCATCAGCATTTAAGAAAGTCATCCTGGGAGGGTGACTCCAGATGAACTCAACTTCTGATGTCAAGATCTCCTCCCCAGGTGCTCTCTGCAGATTTTAAACATGCATCCTATTTTCTGTTGTCTGCAATTTTGAATGCTCCATAACCTGCCCTTGATTAACCTGTCTATATCCTCCAGCCTGTTGTCTCCCAGTTGTGTCATTTTTCTCTGGGCCGTTAGTACCCTGTGCTTAGGATGTTCCTTCAACTAGAACTCCCTTCTTCTAACCCTTGGCTAGGCTAACATGGTCTCAGCTTAGATATGACCTTCTTCAGAAAATCTTCCTTGATTCCCTAAACTGCTCCCCTGCTCTCCATCTCAGGTAGTCGCTTTTAAAAAAGACTCTCTGCTCATCTTAACATTTGTTATAATGTCTTGAGATTGCCTGTTTCATTGTTCATCTCCTGCATTATGCATTGAGTTCTTTGAGGGCAATGGCTTCCAGCATCCCCTGTAATGCCTGCACAAAGTAGGTGTTCAATAAATAGCTGTTAAGTAAATGGTTACTTCCATCTCTGAAGTCACCAAATATTATGAAAGGATCTCTTTAATTGATGTCCCTGCATTATAGACTGTGAGTTTTCTGAAGGCAAACATTCTGTCTTATTCAACACTGTATCCTCAGTGGCTGGTATGGAGGAGGCACTCAGTAAATGACAAACTGAACAGAATTTTTAACCCTTTAATCCTACCCTTCAGCCTGTCCTGCCTCCTCTGAAATGCACCCCTTTCCACAATTGCCTCATCATTCATTTTGTCCTTATTTCTAATGTCTTCATTTGTGGTCTAATCTACACAATATAGCATTTGCTTATATTATTTGGTTTCATTATTCCTGTGTTTTAAGTGTTCATATCCCCCCCTGTGCTAATGAAAATATAAGTGTAAACATAAACAGGATAATACTTTTTTTGTATTATTATAACTTGTACTCATCTTCTTCTCATATTTAAAATTATATATTTATCAATGATAAATGCTAATATTTAATAAGTTCTTAAAATGTTCTGCTGTGTACGTGCTTTACATACAGATCACACTGATTTTCACAACAACCATTAAGAAGTAGGCACTGGGGAAACTGAGGCTTAGTAAGGCTAGATCTTATCTAGATGTGAGTGATAGAAGCAGAATTTAAATACAGAGCTGTGCTTTCAACCACTTCTACCTCTGCACCATGAAAAGCAGACAAGCAATAAAAACAATATAAGAAAATACCCATGATTTCAATCTGCTACTATAGGTAACCTCTGCTAACATTTTGGTACATGGCGTTCCAGTGTGTAGGAAGCAGCCTCTAGCATGACTCCCAGTGGCCCCCACCTCCAGTTATTCATGCCCTTGTGTAATATCCTCCCCTTGAGTGAGGGCTGGATTTAGTGTCTCACTTCTAATCGATAGAATAAAGCAGAAGCAAGTGAATGTAACTTCTGAGATTAGGTTATAAAAAGACTGCGACTTCTATCTTGGGTCTCTCTTTCTCTCTTTTTCTGAGATACCTCACTCTGGGAGAAGCAAACTACCATGTTATGAGTGGTCCTATTGAGAAATCCACATGGTTAAGAAACTAATGACTCTGACCAACAGCCAGTGAAGACCTGAGATCTGCCAAAAGCCACATAGTGAGTTTAGAAGCAGCTCCTCCCTAGTTGAGCATGATGATGGCTGCCCCACTCACCACACTGATTCTGGCTTGTGAGAGAGAGTGATCCAGAGGCATCCAGCTAAGCTGTGCCTGAATTCCTGACCCATTTTCTGTGGGATAATAAATGTTTGTTGTTTTAAGGTGCTAATTTTGGGGGGCAATTTAATACGGAAGAACAGGTAAATGATACACAATCCTATATACATTTCTAGAAATACAGTTAATCATCTATGTTTTCCTATTTATCACAGATCAAAATTTAATTTATTGAGTGAAACAAACTGATAAATCATGCTGGTGTTTAACAGTCTTCTTTAAAAAACTTAAAAAAAATTGTGAAATATAACCACACACATAGAGTACACGAGGCATAAATGTGCAGCTGAAAGAATCGAAAAAGAAACACCCTAGTTCCAATTTCTGTATATTTTATTCTTTAAATAAATCTGCAGGGTATATGTAAAATCAGTAACTATTTCATCTTCAAAGACAAGATGAAAGGAAAGCTAAATAGATGCACTATTTTAGCATGGTTTATGAATTAGACTCAGAATCAGTATGACATATTGTCATACACTTTTCCTTAGCCATCTAAAGAGGAAATTCTTAGTCTAAATTAGTCATCAAGAGGAAGTCTGGTAATTGTGCCATAGTGGAGCATATCTAATATGTAGGGCAGAGAGGGGCCTCAGTACAAAATGGATGAATGGATTTGGAATTCAAAACAGGGATTTGAGCTCCCTCTCAGCTGCTTGGAAGTGTGTGATGTCATCACTTAGCATACATGAGCTTTAATTTCCTCATCTGTAAAATAAGAACATGCTCATCAAGGTATGAGGTTTAGAGAAAATGGCACTATGTCTCTAAAGCCCTTTGTAGGGCACTTGGCACATGGCAAGCCCTCAATATATCCATTACTATTGAGTAATAATTCTGATGTCAGGACACCATCAAGTAGTAATTTATCACTATATAAAACTTAGGTAAAAATGTATTTTTTAAAGCATAATTATTTCTTATTAAGTGATAAATGCTCATAATGGAATGATTTTTAAAAACATTTTTTATACAATTTAAAAAATATTCTTCTACAAAGAAGAAACCAACAAATCATTCCCAAATTCCACCAGCAGAAATAACCAACATTAACATTTGGTGGACACCATTCCAGATCTCCCTGTGCATAGATAGCTAGATAGGTGCATAGAGAGAAGGATGGAAGGCTATTTAGGTAGATAAATAGCTAGCCCGCTAGCTAGCCAGAGATCATACTGGAGATGCTCGGTAAAATAAAACATTTACTTAATTTCACTTGAATGTAACCAAAGGAAAATAAAACTGAAGTGAAACTGAAGGAATTGTTGAAATTTCAATCATGTTTTTTTCTCCACTGTCAGTGATCATGTTTCCTCAAATCTCTCCCGCAGTAAGGTTAAGTAAAAAACGTGACGAAATCGACTAGGTTGGTGACTTTTTTTCTTCTTTTAACTCACATCTTCCAATTTTTCAGGCTGTACTAATGTACCTCCTACTATAAAAAATGAAGTGATTCATATTCCAATACTTTCTCCCATCTCCTTTCTTTCGTCTCCTGATTTATGTTACTTTTACAATTTTAAACTTAAAATGGTGGATTAACACATTCTGTTCAGCAATCAAAATTTCCGATATTGTGCTGTTGTTTATACTTATTTAAATGGATTTAATCCTTACCGCTAGTTCTTTTAACCATAAGTTTTTCACTCTAGAGGGATGTGTGTTTGTGTATGTGTGTGTGTGTTTTTAATAAATTCATCTTGTGAGGGGCCAGTCCAGTGGCCGAGCAGTTAAATTTGCACACTCTGCTTCAGTGGCCCAGGGTTTTGCCAGTTTGAACCCTGGGCACAGACCTAGCACTGCTCATCAAGCCATGCTAAGGTGGTGTCCCACATAGCACAACCAGAAGGACCCACAACTAGAGTATACAACTATCTACTGGGGAGCTTGGGGAAGAAGAAGAAGAAGAAAAACACATACAGGTATTACAACTTAAAAAAAAATAAAAAAAAAATAAATTCATCTTGTGATTGGGTTAGTCTTCCAGTATTTTTCCAAAAGGGCTCATACCGTTCTTGAATTCTTCCATTTTTGAGAATATCTTCGCTTTTAATATTCTGGAGTTATACTTTCCTTTATTCAGGGCATTATGGATATTACTCTGATGTCTTCTGGAAAAATATCAGTGTGGAGAAACCTGAGGCCAGCTTGATCCCACCTCATTCCCTTTTATTGCCTGAGTGAAGTCACTTTCTATAGTTAATGTTGATCAGGTGTAAATTCCATTTTTTTCTAGTATATCAATTTCTTATGATTTGCAGATTTAGTATTTTTCTAATATCAATAAAACTTTACGAAATTACCTCTTTGAAACACTCTTCATTTGTTGGGTGCCCTCCTCAAGAAATATAATAAGTGATTTTTATGTGGACCAACTTTGAAGTCCTTGTTGGTCATCATCTCTAATTGATTTATTCAGTTTTTCTTCTTCATTTGCATTCACTGTGATGTTCTAAAGCATTTTCTTTTTGCAGTTGTTTGAATTTTTAGTCATGCCTAGTCAGTTCTTCGCGGGTTTACATTTATTTATTTGATCTATAAGGATGTTTCTTTGGCCCTCAATTGTTTCCTTAACCTGGTAATCTCCCTTTTCATCCCAGCATATTGCTTTATCATCTTATTTTTGAGTCTTGTATAAATGACTCCACACTGAGTTTTTTATTGTTCTTTTGCAGATTGTGTTTCCTTCCCTTTTGTGCTCTAGAATGCTCACATAGTTGAAATGCCATTTCTTCCCTCTTTTTTCTCATGCTTAGCGTGGAGAGCTCTGCCCAGACCTTCTCTTTGCTCAGATCCACGGTGGAAAAGACATTATTGTTCCTTTATTGTTTCGTCTTTGATCAGCTGGTCTGGTCTTGTTACATTTAGTTAAATTGATCAGGATGGATGTTTCTTTATGACCACTATTGCTGACTCTGAAGATACCGGGTGTGGGATGAGAGCTCAGCTTTAGCTGCTGGTTGGCATGACACGGGATTTCTTCTAAGATCCCACCAAGCATCCCACACCGAGGCCCACCACCAGCCACTTAGGTATGTCTCCTGTTCCTTCCACCATCTCAGCACAAAGCAATAGAAAAAGCTGGTTCCTAGATGCCCTTGTTCTTTCTGTTGATGTCCTCTGTGCCTCACCAGTATTCTATTGTCTTTGAAACTGCCATAACACTTCTTCAACATTATTTGTCATGTCACATCACTCTCCTGCTCAAATCCTCTAAAGGCTCCCATCTCACTCACTCAAAGCCAAAGTCCTCAGTGCTTCCTGGTCCTTCTGTGTGATGGCCCCTGGACCACTCTCCTATCTGTTGGCTTGCTTGGCTGCAGCCACACTGGCTTCCCTGCTGGGCCTAAAATGTTCCAGGCCCACATCTTTCTCAAAACTTTCCCAGTGGTGGTTCCCACTGCCTAGAACACTCTCTCCCAGATAGCCACATGACTTCCCTCTCAGATCCCTCAGGTCTTGGCTTAGATGTCAGGATTTCAATGAGGGCTTTCCTAACTGCATTATTTTATGCAGCAGGTTACTGGGCATACTCTGTCCTCCTTCTCTAATATTCTTTTTTCATAGCACTTCACATCATCAGAAACATTTTATGTTTTACTGTGTTTTATTTGCTTCTTCCTTCAACCACCATTAAAATGTAGGGCAGGGACTTTGTCTGCTTTGTTCGCTGCTGTGTTCAAGTGTCTAGGAGGGTGCTTGGAACAGAGTAGGCACTCGATTATTTGTTGAATGAATGGATGGATGAATAAATGAATACTATGGTAGGGACTTCTTACTTCAAATATTTGTTCTTGACCTTTTCCATGGCTGTCTATCTGTGTGTGCTCACTGTTCCCATTTGCTTTTCTCCAAATTGGAAGACATCTTTGAGAAATTGAGGGTTTGGTGTGTCACACAGGTTTCAATTGACCAGAATCTTCTGTTCCTTTCCTTAGTGGCTACTTTTTGAAATTTGTTGTGTAAAGTTGTTGTTCTTTTTTTCTTATTAAGTAGCTCCTGGTGAATTTTTAGCTTTTTGTTATTTTTTGATTTGTGCTTATTTTCATCATTATTGGAGAAGGAGGATTCTATGATCCTATTTCTTCCTCCCAGTTTTAACCAGAAACCTAAAAATATAGAAATTTGCATTAAATTATGTGCTCTCTTGCACTATATTCCACAGTATTCAAAACAATAGTGCAATGGATATAAAAGTCTATAACACGTACACAAAGTATACAACTTCTTTTCTCTTCTCTACCAGAACTTAGTATCTACTGCAAGCCTCCATTCTTCTAGTGGTAGAAACTTAATCTCGTATAATTTGGGATCTCTTCCCTTTACCCAGGTGATGTGTCTAAGTGTTTTTGTTTTTGTTTTTTTAATAGGGGCATCACATGGTGTTGAAGTTTTGAGAGATGGGAGAGAAGGTGTCAGTTCTGGGTCATTCCCTCTCCTTGGTGGCATCAGCTGAACTATCCTTGTTCTTATCTGGTCTCTTCTTGTCAGTCCACACAAGTGCCTGCTACATCCTCCGTGTCCTTCTCACAATGCCCCTTCAGATCCATTGGCTCTTGGCTGCTCCTGGCTACATGCTGAATATTTCTTCCACTCCCACACCACGCTGAGTATCTAGGAACTTGCCACTCTCTCAGGTCCTATGTAGTAAAACCCTCTATGGTAAGAGCCATAATTCTCTAGGGGGTTCTATAAGTCCTACACTCCCATCCTCACTTGACACTCAGGTGACAAGGTGTGGGACCCCTTTACAAGGACTCTTCTCCTCTCCGTTCTCCCATCTCATGAAGTCTTTACCTAATTTCAGGAGACATAAAAGAGCCTATTTCTAATCTATTGTATATTCTCTATGTCTGGAACCAATATTTAAACTTTAGGAGGTTAAAAAACCTTTTCTTTTCTTCTTTTGATATTTCTCTTCCCTGAATCACCTAATGTTACTATGTCCAGCCACCAGAGTGGGGTAATGTCAGGGAAAGACTAGAAATGTCAAGAAATACCGAGAAGACCACATTGCTTAATATATAAAAATATCATCTCTTAAGTGAACATCAAATATATACCAGAACCTCAATACATTGGTGGTAACCCTCTCAACACCCTGCAAAATCAATACTACAGTTTCTGTTTTACAGATGGGACTGCTGAGGCCTGGTGAAATCTGAGAAAGCCTTGCTGGAGTCTTGCTGTTGGGTATGCAAGCAAATTTTATTCGACACAAAAAACAGGAGAGAAGTGTACTTACGCAAAGAGACTCTGAAGCACCTGCTGTAACAGACACATCTCACAGGCTCCTACTTGAAGCTCAAATAAGATTCCCAGATTCTTCATGAATTTGTTTTCTGCACTTGGCTTAGCAACTGACTGCAGAGACCTAATGTGTTCTTACTTTTGCACGCACCCGTTGCTCTTGGGGGTATGGTGGAAGCAGCATGGACGTTGGCTGGGGACAACTGGGCCTCTTGGTTCTACCATTCAAGTTCAGAACTTCACTTGCCTGGATTGGAATGTGTGGATAAGCACGCCTAGTTGTCAGAGCTATGGAGGAACTTTAATGGAAAATTGTTGGAGTGATGAAAGCGTGTTTGTCCCTTTCCACAAAAGAAGATGGAATATGAGGAAATGCTCCCAGTCTGCCCTCAAGGAAGGCGTTATTCATCAGTGTGTGGCCCATTCATGGAGAACTCTCTTTTTCCACATCTTGCCACCACATGTAAGCAGAACAGGCCTCTATCTACTAGGCTGTCAACTCCATTTCTCAGTCAGTCCCCAGTTGGGAGAGGCAGGTTGCACATCCTCGTATAGATGGAGGAATAGATAAGAGAGCTCAGAGACTGCATGGAGAAGCAGCCATTCTAGAACATGAGTGGCTTCACTACAGACCTGAGCCTGAGCTACACCTGCAACTGAGTTTGGCCAAGAAATCCTGTTCTCTTTGGGGAGGAGGACTGATAATTGTGTGCTTGCCCTCCTAGTAGTAAGGCTCTGACTTTGTTTCCTATTCTGCCTCTTGTGTGTTGCAACCTGGATTCCTGGAGAGAAGGACTAAATATTAGGATGGAGTGCCTAGCAATAATATGCCCCAAAGTGCCTTCCTTGTAATAGGCAATACTAGTAGCTAACAAGTATGAGGCATTTATCTCTCAAAGCACTTTGAATATATTAACTCATTTAATCTTCATGATAATTCTGTGAGATAGGTACTCTTGTTATCTCATTTTATATACAAGGAAATAATGCACAGAGGTTAAATAACTTGCCCAAGTTCCCACAGATATGAAGCAGCTGAGCTGAAATTTGAGCTGGAGCAGTCTAGAGCCTTCAAATGTAACCATCATGCTGTTCTTTTTTTTTTTTTTTAAAGATTGGCACCAGAGTTAACATCTGTTGCCAATCTTCCTTTTTGTTTTCTTCTTATTCCTCTCCCCAAAGCCCCCCAGTGCATAGTTGTATATTCCAGCTGTAGGTCCTTCTGGTTGTGCTATGTGGGATGCCACGTCAGCATGGCCTGATGTGTAGTGCTATATCTACACCCAGGATCCCAACCAGTGAAACCCTGGGCCCCTGAAGCAGAGCGCGGGAACTTAACCACTCGGCCACAGGGCTGGCCCCATCATCATGCTGTTCTTAGTATGAATATACTCTAAACATGTTAGTTTCTTTTCAAATTTGTTTTTTTCTCAGTGTGCATTTTAGATTCTCTTGAGCGTGGAATTTAGCCCCTAAACTGGATGGAGGGCTCAGAGTTGGAAAGGAGGATGACGTCTGGAAGGGACGGAAGGTAACGGTAACTTACAGTTGATGGTCGGAGGGTGTATGTGGTAACCTTCTGCCCAAGACCCTCACTGTGGGGTTCCTGTTCAGCCACCCTGCCCAGGACAAACCGTCTGGGCCTCTAAGTGAGAAAGACAGAGCCTGCCTTCTGTAGGCTGTATGACTGGCTGTGAAAAAATGGGACTCCACAGACCTGGCCTGGTGCGCTCTGCAGAGTAGTGAAGAGCTGCTGCTGGGGCAAACTGCAAAGGGTGAGATGTTGAGTGAAAACTAAACTTGCAGTTTGAAAGATTCTGTGGAGATGATTTACAAGATAAAATAAAAGTAAAGTAAAATAAAGTTAAAAAGTAAAGTAAGATAACATAATTAAACTAAAATAAAAACTAAAAAAATGAAACTAAACTAAAACAAAACTTTGTTACCATCTTTCTCTTGCTCTGTGAGCAACTTTTCAGCCAGACTATGTAGGAGAGGGAGGGAGAGGCCATCGTGGGCTTTAGTTTTTGGACCCATTGAGATAACAGCTGTTGGAAATTGGAAAAGTTCAAGGTAAGCTGCCCACTGACTTCCAGTTCAAAATGGCGGCTGGCTGGTAGCTCCGAAAGCTGAGCCATTCAGGTCTTCTTGTTAGAACTGTAGGTGAAAGAGAAAGCTAAGACTGATAACACAGCCTAATGACCGAATCTGGAACAATTCACAATAATAGTGAGGTAGATGGATCTGGATTGAGGATAATCTACCTTGGCTCCAGCATATGGCACACTCTTGCTTTCCTTCATGAAAAAAATCCCCTCCTCAGGAGTCGTTCTCATAAATAGTACTCTTTTTCCTTTCTCAGGCTCCCTCTTCTCCCATTTTTCCCAATCTAGGCAGATTCCGGGAATCACAGGAAACTGCTGTGAAAATAGGGCAAGATTGAAGTGGCCATAGGGAGGCAAGTGACCCTGTCAAAGCTCTGAAGATAGCTGCTGATACGTGAGGCCGTGAAGCCAGCTCTGCCTGTCAGGGGTTGAGATGTTTGCATCCTGCATGATCTCTCAGAAGCAGAGGCTGGACTGAGGGCTGAGGAAGAGGGAGGCAGATTCAAAGCACACCATCCCCAGTGACAGCCAGCTATTCAGCAAGAATTGAACTGGGATCTGTGAACGTAAATTTTGGATTGGAGATGAGACTTTGACCACCAGGGCAGAACACATAACAAATCACTCTTCCTGGGTTTAACAAATTCTGACAAACAAACCTTGTTCTGTCCGGGGATGAGTAAAATGGACAATATCGTTATCAACAAGAAAGGCCCAATGAAAAATCTTGCTCCAAAAAAGGGAGGGGGAGGAACAGCATCAGTAAGGCAGAGAAATCCTGAGAATTTGCCATCTCTGAATCCAGATGATCATTTCAGAAAATTATATGGTGCTCTCATGAGTTGCATGAAGGTCTCTCTGAAATAGAAGAAGAATGTCTGGAGGAAAGACCGGGAGGGGAAAAAAGCAAAAGAATTAGGCAGAGGAATGATGATGGGATAAAGCAAGAAAAATATGTGCTCAAGGGCCGGAATGAATCCCTGTTAGAGGCAAGGAAGGGCAGTGTTGGTATTTCCTGCTGCGCAAAGGTATATCATTGCTGTGGACGATGTAGTTGAGAAAGTCTCCCAGAATTTAGAAAAAGGAGGCAAAGAGTTGAAGGGGTGAGAGTAACAATAATGAAGGTTTCACAAACACCTGCCACAAGATGTGGAGCCGTGTGACCCAAGTAAGCATTCCTGAGTTAAAGGGAAAAAAGCTCACGGGAGACAGAAAGAACCGACCCTAATTCAGGAAGACCTGAGGATGAGAGCCTCACACCTGTATAGCCTGAGGAGAGAATCAGCCTACTAAAGTAATACGAAATTCCATAAATACCCAGCCATGGTTGTTTTCTGACGATAAAAATTAGCCTAGCATTCATCTTCTTCTTCCTTGTACTTTAAGTGTCAGAAGATAATTTAGTAGCATCTATAGAGTTTCAAGAAGAAAAAGGATATGATCTAGGAATATTACATATACTTTCCAGTTGGCAGTCACATATTCAGGGAACAGAATGATATCACTGGTTGTGCAAAGGAGACAACATATATTATCTACAAACCCTCCTTGAAAAGCTTCTTTAAGACATATTTGCAAACTGAGTAATGAGACACAATTGAGAGCTCAGAACTAGGTGGTCACCTTATAGAAGGACTAGCGTGAACAACGATAGTAGTTAAAGGAGAGATAAAGCTTAAATATCATCATTATGGTTATAAAACTGAATCAAAGCCTGAAATTCATTCAGGAAACAGAGTATTTATAACATACTAAATTATAGTGTCATAACAATGATCTGGATCCCCAAACATCAAAGAATTATTGAGAAAGACTGGGAAGTACATGAGATGGGATGTGGAGAAGAAAAATAAAGTGCTGAACTCCTTGTATTACAGAGGATCTATGGAGTTTATCTTTGTAATGCATTATAGATTTTATTTTTCTTTAGGCGCACCTTTATTGTCTGTTTTTCTAACACAAATAAGTATTCACTAAATTAATAAAGAAACAGTGAAAGGTAAAAAAGCTAATAACAAATGAGAAATAAAATACCTAAGATGGATTTGACCTAAAATTTTGAAAATCTACATGGGCTCTAGTCTCTAGGGAGCCTTCTCTTTTTCTTAGGTCTGTGGGAAAGTGACACAGAGGGAGGTTGGGGGGGTAGGACCCTACTGTGGCTATTGTCACCAGCCATGGTGAGATCTAGCTGTGCTACTTTTTCCTGGGGTAAAGGGGGAAGGAAGGGAAGTCATGAGGGATGAGCTCAAGCTTCTCCATGGTTTTTCAAAGCTGTGAGGATGGTGTGATCTCCATGTGACCCAGGACCACCCCAAGGAATGCAGGATTCATCTATAGTAGGGGAGTGGGGGTCTCACCATTTTCTCTGGAGGAGAACAGTGGGTTTGTGACTCCAGAAATACTACTTTACCTTTCTTGGCCTTTGCTTCCTCATCTAGAAATTGGGGGTAATAGGTTTGTTTCACAGGTCCCTTAGAGCATTCAATACATTAGGTACACAAAGCAAGAGAAACAGTAGGTGCTTAATTGATGCTGCACATTTACCTTCCCAGTACAGTGAGGTTTCTGTCAATAGAAACTTCAAGGGAAAGATGAAAGATGAGCTACCAATGGGCTGAGTATCTGGAGAGTTCTGATGTGTCTCTGGAAAGGAGAGGAGGGGGCTACCAAGGAGAGGGAAATAATATCAAGGTGGAGATGGTGGGATCTCACTCTCTGTGTTGCCCTGACAGCCACTCTAGTTGGCAGATTTTCCTTCCCTTGGCACAACAATTCCAAAGTGCCTTCAGAGAGAAATCTTTCCCTACTTACATTTCTGGGGAGGAGGGCCATTGCTGTTTGATTTAGTGACTATAACTCATAACTCTCTTTCTCCAGAAAGGAAAAGTCGCTCGCAGTTATCCATTTTGAACATAGAATGATGAGAAAATCAGGCTACTTATAGCTATTTATAGCCTCTTCTTTTGGTTGCAAAAGATGAACATTTCTTGGGAAGGCAATACTTCCCTAATTCAGGCTTTTGCAGTCTAGAAAGGGAAACTCCTTTGACAAGTCATTGACTAAGGCCAGAGCTTGGCCAATCTCGATCTTTCAAAACACAGCCTCTGGCATAACATTCTCTAGGAAGTGTTCCTGAATCTCCCCCAAAGCTGGGTTGCTTAACATCGACTCAACATTATCTCTTCCTCCTACATTCTCCCCTGCATGTGAGAAGGTAGCTTGGGACCACATTCCCTAGACTTTGGCCAGCAGGATTCAGACTTAGATTCTGCCAAGGAGAGTTGCTGCTATGGTGTTTTGGAGACTGAGGAGAAGGAGAAGTTGGTGTCAGTAGATACGCGATGTTGCCAGTGGCTTCCTTCTACTCATCCTCTTGAGAATTATCCACTTCAGCACTACTTCCTGGATTCCAGGGGTAGCAGCTTCCTGGATTCCAGCCCTTGCAGATTTCCCTTCTGACACAACACTAACTCATCCCATAATGGTTTAAACTTTTAGTTCCCTGGACTAAGTCCCTTTCTGCTTGAAATACCCAGAGACCCTCTGTCTTCCTTTCCAAAGTTGGACACCCAGACTGAGTTAAGCACTCAGTTATCGACAGTCTTTCAGCACCTTTTTCTTGTTATTGCCCAAATCAATAGTCAGAAGAAGGGTCCATAGTCTTTGGAGTAAAGTAGAAGCTTCCATACCTTCTTTAGCTACTGAGAGAAGACAAATCTCTTTAAAAAAAGAACTCTGAGGGCAAATCAAGAGCTACTGTAGGTAACCCTAGCCTGCATTATGAAGTTCTCAGAAGACTTGTAGAATTGTTGCAGCAAATGAACGGGGACTGTAACCAAGGAAATCAATAGTAGTAAAGTCTCAGACTTTATGAGTCATTTCAGTATCACAGGGCTAACCACGCAGCTATATCATGATTCTTAGTTTAGAGTCGTTGTCTTTGTTTCTTTGTTTAGGATCTAGTAAATTTACCTACTAGTGGAAAACCAATTAAGTTTCCCCACTGCCTGCCACTTGACAACCACATTCTGGTTTTGTAAAACTTGAAACTAGTTACTAATATAAAGAAGGGCGGAAGGAATTTGTTAAAAGATGATCCCCAGACTGTTTTAGAACACGTGAATGAAGAATGGGAGAATGAATTAGTGCACACCTGAATGGACAGAGGGATGGACTGACAAAGCAGGCATGTTCACGACGGCTGGATTGTGATCTGGTGTCTGCCACAAAACCGGCTGTGTCACCCGAAGCATGTTATGTCGCCTACATGGGCCTTGATTTCTTCTGTGGAATAAGGCATTTGGGCTGAGTGGTTTCTAGGATCCCTTTAAGCTCTGAAGTTCAAATTCTGTATCTTAATTCATAGTTGGGCCAGAGATGGGACTTGTTCCCACGCACACATCTCCTTTATCCTGCTTGCCCTGCTTCCGGGATTAGAGCTCAGACAGGTGTTTTATAAGATCCTCCTTGCAGATGTTCACCCAGGCAATGAGTATTTCCAAGCAGAGCCACAATTCAGTCTACTCCCACTGTTCATGCTCTTTAACGGAGGAAGACCCTCTGCTTCTGGTTATTCAGGCTCCGTGTAAGCCCCTCAGCTGCAAAGTCTGAGCATCTGAGCATACACAGAGCCTTCCTGGGTGGTACCCACTCCCCTGCAAATGCCAAGAGCCATGCTGTCCCTCTGTGCACAGGACTCATTCCTTTCCCTGTACTCTGGCTTGTACTCTCCGTCACTGCTCTTCTCTTGTTTTGAAGATAACTTTTAAAAATCTTATTACAAGTACAATACACATTCATTATGGAAAAATGAAGAAAATTTAGATAAGCAAACAGTAAATACATTTATCTGTAAAACTACGACTCATGCAAATCACTATCAACTCACTGGTATTTACCTTTTTGGACCTTTTCCCACTCATACTGTAACTTAATTTTTCTCTTTTTCCTTTCCTTTTCTTTTTTCCCCCTTCTTAAGCATTTTTAACGGTACGGTTCAGTATTGTTTAGTATATTCACATTGTTGTGCAACCATTCTCTAGAACTCTTTTCATCTTGCAAAACTGAAACTCTGTACCCATTATACAATAACTCCTCTTCCCCCTCCTCCCAGGCCGTGGCAACCAGCATTCTACTTTCTTTCTCTGTGAATCTGACTACTCTCGGTACCTCATATAAGTGAAATCATGCAGTATTTGTCTTTTTGTGATTGGCTTATTTCACTTAGCAAAACATCCTCGGGTCATCCATGCTGTAGCATGCGTCGGAATTTCCTGCTTTGTTAAGGCTGAGTAATATTCTATTGTATGTATATACTCTGCTCATCCATTGATGGACACTAGGGTTATTGCTTCTATCTTTTAGCTACTGTGAATAATGCTGCCATGAACGTGGGTGTGCAAATATCTCTTTGAGATCCTGCTTTCAATTCTTTTGGATACGTACCTAGAAGTGGAATTGTTAGATCATGTGGTAATTTTATTTCTCTATTTTTGAGGAACTCTCATGCTGGTTTCCATAGCAGCTGTACCATTTTATATTCCCACCAGCAGTTCCAATTTCTCTAGATCTTCATCAACACTTTTTATTTTGTATTTTTGTTTCTTTGTGTGTTGTTTTTTAAGTAGTAGCCATCCTAATGAATGTGAGGTGGTTCTCCTTTACTTTTAATTTAAAAAAAAATGGAATCACAAAAGTTGGGAAGCTGCATTTTCCCCTTTATTGTCATGAACATATTTCTAAGTCAACAAATATTCATTTGTAATATCATTTCCAGCGGCTGCACAGTTTTCTGTTCCATCACTTGCTTACTATGCAATCCTGGCCAAGTTGCCCGACTTCTCCCTATCTCAGTGTCTGCAGTTGTAAAATGGGGTGATAAATACCTTCAAGGACCTTAGGAGAATGTTGTGAGGGTTAAATGAGGTGATTACGTAAAAAGAGCCTACAATGATTACTAGCACATTGCCAGCAATCAATAAATGTTAGCTATGATTATCATTACTTTTACTGTTTGTCCGCTGTATTGACGGATCTAAGTCATTCCTTATTGACCTTCAGGTTGCTCTTGATTTTTCACTTTATGAAAACACATGAATGTTAGTCACACAGTTGTAGTCATTGCTATTTTTTAAAGCCATCCAAACAGATCCCCTTTCTCACGGATTAGTTGACTGAAAGAGAGAACTCCACCCCAGCTGAGACCCAAGCTCTGCTCTTGGCTTCCTCAGAGCAGCTCGGTCACATAGAGCCAGCCCCCTCCCTGGCCCGGAATACACTGCTCTGGCCTTGGGTTTTGAACAAGCCCTCTCATAATTCATTGCCAGGGTATCTCACCTGCAGATCTGTGGACCTGAAGCTTTTCTGGGGGCTCGGCCCAATGATGCATGGCCTGGAGAAAGCTTCGTCAAATATTTACACGGAGGAATGTGGCATTTCCTACCCTGCTGCTCTGATTACCATCAGAGTCTTATCTTTCCCTGTAAAAGGAAGTGTGGACATGTATTAAGTTGTCAACAGTAGAAAAATACAAAGTCTAGAAGAGAGGGCCTGGGAGACTTCCTGATGCTCTTCTATGTAATATCCTCCGAGGGTAGGAAGGAGATTCTGCCGGACCAGGGGGCCTGGGGGATTTCTGCAGCTGGGAAATCTGAGGTCTGCTTTCTCACTAAACCCAGGGTTTTTTGAGTGGTAAGAAGAACCTCTGTGCATTGTCCTCATCAAGGGAAGCGAATTGCTAATGGCCAGGACAGATCCCCATCTCAAGCCTCTCTATGACAGAAATACACATCAGGAGAGCCTTGCTTTCTGAAATGAAGCCTCGTGGTACACGGGGACAGCGTAGGGTAGGAGGCCAGGCAGAACCGAATTGGAATTCTGCCTCTGACACTGCAAACTTCCATCACTAATCAGGTTGCAAAACCTCTCTGAGCCCAAGTCTTCTTGTCTGTAAGACAGAGACAACATGACCTAACATACAGGGTTTGGGTAAAGATTAAATGAGATAATATGTGTAAAACTCCAGGGTGATGATTTGCTATATGAGACAAAGAGTGACCACACCAAGTTGATACATTCTCAGCTAAATGTGGAGAAACTGGATGTTTTTGAAACCTGGGCACTCTATAACGTGGACAAATGCCTGACTTTTATTAGTTTTTTTTTTTTTTTAATATTGAAAATAGGACTCCTAGGAGTTGAAAGACTCCAGGCTGGAACGTACCGATCCAGACCAACCTCATTACACACAAGCCTCACTATGACCGACGTCATCCTGGCCCAAACTGAAACTTAAAGACGTCATCTTGTTTCCCCTGTGGGGTTTCAATGTCATCCAAATACACTCAGAATCATTTATTTATCCATCCATTCATTCCACCAACAATTACTGAGGGTTTACTGTGTTCCAGGAGCTGTTGCAGGCACTGACGGTCCCAAGTTGAAGGAGACCCAGTCCCTTCTTTTGTGTGATCCTAGTCTAGTGGAGGAGAAAGACCTCTAAATTGACCATTTCATGTCATAAACTGACAATTATAATCGGAGCAACATATACAATGATAGATAGAGGTGCACCCAGGGGCAGCAAACAATGGAATTCCAGAATTGAAAGGCAACCTTGAAGCCGACCAGTCCAAAACTTTCTTATGCATGGAGGCTGCAGCGTGGCCTCCCAGCTTTAGCCTTATCATCTCCAGTCTCGTGGAGTTCACAGCCCATCTTCACTCCCAGCCCCGGGCAGCCTTTGGACAGCTCTGACAGTTTGAAAGTTTTTCCTTATGTTGTGCCAATATTTGTCTGCTGGTAACTGCCACACAGCCACATGGAGTTAATCCCATTCTTCTTCTGCATGACAACCCTTCAGATACTGGAAGTCAGCCTTCAGGTGACAGGCAACAGGGATAATCTTAGCCTCACATTGCACATGGGAATACGGGGGAATTCTGGGACTCGTCTGACTTCAACAAGGGACTTATTTGACATTGAGGGCTTGGTGAGACTGTCTCATTTTGGATTTATTTGGGTTTTAACTACTAGGCTTGCTAATTTCACTGGAATTTATAAGGCACTTGAGCACTCATTATTTTGCAGTATCCTCACATCGACCTGGTGGGATGGTCCAGACTGATTTATTATTTCCATTTTGTTCATAAATAAAACAAGACCCTAATAAGTGGTATGTCAAGGTTACACCAGTAACATCCTGTGGAGCTGACACCCAAATCCTGGGCCCCTGGATGCAGAGCAAATTCTACCGTGGTTCTAGGTCCAGTCTGTCCTTCCCATATACTCTACTTTATGGTCTCTCCTTAGATATATCTTTTCAAAATATTGACTATATAGTATCACTCCCTTTATCAAAAACTCTCAGCAATACCTCTTACATTATGGTTTGAACCTCCCAGCCCTTGGAATGACATTCAATGCTTTCAAAGTTGTCTACCTGCTGAGAGTTTCAGGGCTAGTGGAATCGATGGATGCGATACAAATGAACACACCTCAGCAATAGTTCAGTGAGAAATATAGGCACAGGGTATTTTGAGAACACAGAGGAGCAGGGGAGGATCAGAGTCCAGGAATCAGGGATGGCTGAGATGGAGTTTAAAGGCGTGCATACCAGTAGAAGGTCTATGAGAGCCAAGAGGACCTGGAGGAGAGAAAAAGCTTGTTGGTGCTGTGTGCAGGAAACCATAAGTAATTTGGTGTTGCTGGACAGCTAGGTATACGATGAGGCTCAGAAGGGTGAGGCTGCAGGAGGCAGGGCCAGATCCTGTAAACCGTCAGATTAAGGGGTTTGAATTTTATCCTGCAGACTTGATGCACCAAATAGGATTTGAAACAGGCCAGTGACAACTGCATTTGGGATTTGCATTTGAGGGTCAGCCCTTTGGTGGCCCTCGAGGAGGGTATACTGGAGTCAGATGTGGGAGTGGGTGGAGTTGGAGCCAGTCTGGCTAAAGGACACATAAGGAAACTGTTGCCACAATTCAGAGGAGAGAAGATAAAGGACAGTAGCTGTCATTGTAGAAGGGGGAAGGATTTTCACATGTTTTAGGAGAGAACACCAGAAAATCTGAAGACTGGGCCATTGTGGAGATAAAGAAGAGGGAGAATACAGGCTGCTAATATGTGCTTAGGAGCCTTCAGATTGGAATGAAGGTAACTGTCTACCTTGTTGTCATTGCCAAACTGATATCTGGACTGCAAGGAGGTATTGCAGGAAGGAGGTGTGCAATACCTATTTGTGGGTACATTGACTGACTTAGGCTGTTCTAATAACAAAGAACTCGCTCTCATCTTGGTGTGGTGGCCAGCACTGCTGGCCAGTCCCTTACACCTGCTCTCTCTTCTTCCTGGGTACTCTGCTGGACTTTATTCCCTGCAGTCAGCTGTGATCCTGTGATGGGGCCCTAGCGAGAGAAAGGATATTCCCAGGCTTGGTATTCAGGCCTGGTCCATATGTACTCCTCCACATTTTGTCCTTTCTGCCAGCCTGATGCAGAAGAACATGGTGGAGGCTTGAGAGGGAAGGAAGGTGCGTGTATTGTTGTGTGGAAGAAAGCTGGCCACCAATCAGGAACACGCATCTTAGATGTTATATGGGCAAGGAATAAAATTCTATCACATTCCAGCCATTAAGCATAGGGTTTGCTTGTTACAGAAGATAGCCTAGCCTAACCAACACACCTTTCCTGTTTCCTCTCTCACTTGGATAGGAAAGAAGGTGGCGTTTGGTACATAACTAGTAATGCCAGCCGTTGTACTCAGTAGATTTGTGCACATTACTTCATTTAATCCAATAAGCGCTCTGAGAGTTGTAAACAATCCTATTTTTCAGAAGAAAAAAATCTCTGAAGTTTATTGGTTTGCTTCAGGTTATACCATGTTCCCCCAGACAGAAGTACACAAGATTGTGCAATACATAGGGTCTCTTTCTTTCTTTCTTTTTTCCTTTCTTTCTTTCCCTCTTTCTTCTTTTAAACTGTTTTTGAGTTTTATTTTCCTAGTTTTATTGAGATGTAATTGACATATAACATTGTGTAGGTTTAAGGTATACAACATAGTGATTTAATATATGTATATATTGCGAAATGATGACCACAATAAGGTTAGTAAATACCTCCGTCACCTCACATAGCTATCATTTTTTTTTGTGGTGAGAACTTTTAAGATGTACTCTCTCAGCAACTTTCAAGTATACAATACAGTATTGTTAACTATGTTCATCATGGCACGCGTTCGATCCCCAGAGCTTATTCATCTTACAACTCTAAGTTTCTACACTTTGAACACCTATAGCTGTTTAGGAAATTCTTTGTCCTACTTTTTCTACCATACTTAGAAAGTAAGATGATGAACAAGAAGAAAAAGAAGGTGAAAGAGAAAGAAGAAGAAGGAAAAGTTAATCAAATGAACCCTTCATTTGTGTAGGTCTAACTTCTGTAAATAACAGATACATTAGCTGGCATGCACCTTGGGCTGAACACACACATTCACAGTGACTAAAAGCGTTGCCAATTAGTGCTTTTGAAAGCAGTGCTTTCCTCCTGTTGACCCAGTTTGCATATCCTTTCCTTCCACTTTGGGCCACCATGGTCTTCTTTCAGTTCCTCAAACATGTCATGCTGTCTCTTGCCCCATGACTTTGAAAGTGCCATTTCCTTCACTTGGAGAGGCATTGTCCACCTCTCAGTTGGCTAACTTGTACTCATCCTTCCACTTTCTCCTTAAGCATCACTCCCTCAGGGAAGCCCTTCTTGACCCCGAGAGTTGAGTATGTCCCCTGATAACTTCTCATTGCATTCTAGACTTCTCCTATGTGGCAGTCAACAGAATGTCGATTATATAATCACTTTTGTAGTTTAGTGTTTATGTCCACTCTTTCCCAGTAGACTATCAGCTCCATGAGGGCAGGAGTGGAGTCTGTCTGGTTGGTTTCTCCATCCCCAGAACCTAGCAGAGTGCCTGGCGCATAGTGTTCACTCCATCAACAGTGAAAAGAAGATTTTCTCTTAGTAAAATAACAAACAGCAAACTTAAAGACTACTCTTCCATATGACTTTCTGGGAAACATACTATACATGTGAAATTCTGAGATGAATCAGGCTACTTGGCAATTTGGTACTGACTTATATCTAAACCAAGCAAAGAGTAATCCCATTTCACAAGTGAAGAGTCAGAGTGTGCTGCAGATTCCCCCTAGTAGTGAGTCAATGCTAGGGGCGCCTCCTATTCTTGGGCCCCTGTGCCCACTCTTGGGTGCTTTCTGTTGGTTGTTGACATGAGGGTGACTTGGGAGGCATATGGCAGTAAGCCATTGTCCTAAAGGAAAGGGGAAGAATGTAAGAGTTGGAACCCTGGCTCAGCTACAGTAGGAGCTATGTGACCTTGGGCAACCCTGAGCCTCGGTTTCCTAACTTGTAAAATGGAGAGAATAGTTTCTTTCCAGAACTAACTTGCAGAGTTGTTTGCAAGGCTCAAATGTGCTAATGTGGGTGGAAGTGCCTTGGAGAGAGACTGGTACTTAGCAGATGCTCAAAAATTTTTAACTGACATCTAGTGCTTTCCCAGTGTTAGGGCTTATTTCATATGCTTAGGACATGTTTCATTTGAACTAATAAGTCAACAACTCCATTAATAAAGAAAAGGAGTACTTTATCTTTCGCTGGTGGATAAAAAGGCTAATTTAGTTCTTGGCCCAATGGCAGAGACCTGAAGACAAGATTTGATCCTCTAATCACGAACGTGTACCTTTTTCACAAAAGTGTGAGACGTTGAGTGAACAGCAGTGCCCTGGTGGGGCCACACTGAATGAAGTCACTCTTTGAAAGAGCTTGTGGTTGACTTGTTCATCATTAGCAGATGAGACTTTGTCTAGCAGTTTGTTTCTCTAGATTTGGACAACTTTTGAGCACTTACTATGCACCAGGTATGCCCATTAATCACTTTTCCCCTGCTATTTTGTTTACCCTTACCCTATTTCTGTGATGGATCTATTATCACCCCTATTTTCCCGATAAGGAAGTTCAGATTCGAACGGATTAAGTAGCTTGCCCTCAGTCACACAGCTAGTAAATAGCAGAGCAGGTATTTGACCCCAAGTCTGTCTGAAGCCAAAGCCCATGCACGGCTAAATATATTATATTCTCTTCCTAGTAAGACACAATCCATGGAGAGTGAAGACCAAATGTATAGATAGGAAAAACTAATCCAGCTTTATTATTAATAATAATAACTATGAATAGTTATTATGATTGCCTAACAACTTCAGAAACAACCAGTTTCTTTTGGAATCTATAACTTCCCACTTCGTTTTATAGAGGCTCACTGTTTGTGGTTTTCTCTTTCTGTATTTGATGGTGCCTGAAACCTCCTGGGTCAAGAGGCTGTTTAGTGGTGTTGGAAAAAGCATTGGACTGGGGACTCTTTCTAGCCCTGAACCTCTCCTTTGCATGACTTCGGGAATTCAGTCAAGATCTCTGAGGCTCACTTTTTGTTTGGGTGAAATGGGGACAATTTTGCAGCTTACTTGCCTGCATTTATGGATTTTGTGAAGATCTATCAAGATAATTGTATAATGTTATGCAAAAGACTGAATGTTTTTATTCTGAGGCGGAGTCACCACTTTGCCCCCACTTCTCAATGCCCACAGCTCCTCTTGGAATCCCATATCTGATGAGAATTTATGGTTAGTTGGACATAATAGCAAAATCTCTCTTCCTGTGACGTCTCTGCATCCTGAAGTGTTTCAATTTTTGCATACAGGAACGTCTTCTAATTGGAGGAGATGCAATTCTATTTTGAGGTTGTAGATCCAAGGCACCACTGAACTGAGATTTGTTTGCTGTCATTGACATAAAGTGAATCCTTCATTTGTGGACAGCTTTGCTGCTTAAACCCAGTCTGTTCCTGGAGCCGATGGCCTTGTCACTGAGTCTTGTCACTGTCAGAATCAAAGCCAAATATTGCAGGGACTAATGGTTTCACTGAGGTGGTCATTTCTGTGACCCCAGGAGCCTGCTTTGGGGTTTCCGTCACTGTCAGAAATGCTTGATGGAATTATAGCTCCCTAGTTCATTTTTGTTCTTGTTTATTATCTGGATAAGCTCTGTACCCAGCTCTCTTTACCTTATCTGAGGAGACGGAGCCAGCCACGAGTGAATCATAGGGTCCAGTCAATTACATTTCCACAATTTTATTAGAATAGCTGGGTTTTGTTAATAGTAGCTTAGTTTTAATAAACATGGAATGACTGTCTTTGGTGTTCATCAGAGTCTCCTACAGTTCCTAGAATAATTTTGTGTTTTTTCACAGAAGCATCTGTGCAAAGAGAGCGGGAGAGGGAACAGGAGACCTGGTTGCTGGATCATGATTTTGCCAATCCCAGAGGCAACCTGGAGTATGCCTGGGAAGCTTTCGGTCTTGGTTGTGGGATAGGCAAAGTGCCGTGGAGCTCCGGGGTTGGTGAGATTGGGGCAGGGCAAGTTTATTTAGGGGGACTTTTGGGAGTTGGGCTTTGTACAATGAACTTGATTTTACCAGGCACACAGAAGCAAGGGTGAGGGGCATTCTTCACAGGGGAAGCTGATTGAACAGAGCAATGCAAAGTGAAAGTCAATGACAAGTCTCAGGGATGGTGCATCTTTGACTGTGGTGAGAAGGAAGAAAGGATGTCTTGGAGCCTAGAGAGGTAGGAGATTGAGGCCAGGTCATGAAAGGCCTCAAGGACCAAGCTCAGGTGGTTGCACTGGGCAATGGGCAACTCTGAAAGACTGTTGAGCTTGGCGGGCATGGGGAACATGATTAGAATTTTTTTCATTAAGCAGCCAATACTTGATAGAAGGTTTTCAAGGTGGCTCAGCAAATACCTTACCAGCAAGACAAAAGAACCATTTATTGTTCACATTAACTCTGCGTGATACGTGTACTACCATAGATATCCCCATTTAGCAGATGAAGAAGTTGAGGCTTGGAGACATTGAATACTCAAAGAATACAGAAGTTAAAAATTATATTTCAATACCATACCCCATATTTCTGTCTGATAGGATCCTATTGAATTCTTATAGACTTCAGCTGGAGATTAGGTAACTTTTGCTCTGATGCATTACAAGGGTTTAGACCTTCTTCCAAGATTCTAAAGTGGAAAGAGGCCAACACTGCATCAGTAAAATTCAAAGTAGTTAACACTTAGTAGAGATATAATTCGGCCTCTCTTTTAACCGTTTCTTACTCAAAACCAATGTATCATTATTTTCATTGGCTCTGGGGAAGGCTGGAACTTGTCTGAAGAATGCTGCACAACTAGAAATTTTGTAACATTTCCTACATCCGCCCTGATAACGTAGAGATCAGCTCCTGATGTTAATGCCACACTGGAGGCCTAAATGATTCTGGGAGAGCAGAAGAAATTTTAGTCTTTACAAATACCTCCAGAGTGGGTGAGACTTTTATACAGACTTGCAGATAAACCCAAAGAATCTACTTGCCTGGCTCAAGTTTAAGAAGGGTTGCAATGTTGCATCTCAGGACAGGAAAGAATAGGACTGTGAAAGAACCGCATAATTCTTTCCTGAGTTGTATTTCTGATGATTATAAAAATGAATTCTGGCTTTTAGGCATAGCACTGGGAGTTTGTGGATCAGGGTTGAAGTAACCACCCTGCTACTCACTAGTGTAAACTTCAGTGAGTCACTTACCTGTTCTGAACAGGTTTCACATCTTTCAGGTAAATGTAATGCCCCCTTCCATACAGCGGTGTTGAGAGAATGCAGTTTGCAAGCATACAGCTAGAGTGGGTCCTGAGTATAGTAAGTACTCAGAAGAAATTACGTGAATTTGGGATTAGTTCTTTTCTTTGAGTCCTGGATGTTTGGTTTGGTTTTTGTTCTCCATAAGATTACGTTATAGTGACTCTAAGTTTCTTTTATCACCTAGATTCCTCTCCAGACACTTGTAACACTGCTTCAGGAAGACTTTCCCAACATCTGGAGAAGTTCTGTGTTCCCTCTGCCAGTCTGGGATGCCTATGTACCATGTTGCTGGGTCTGGGATTCAGGCTGAAGCCAAAGGCAGTTATCCTTTAAAGTATCCAGCTATAAAAGTAAGTTATTTATCTGACAAAGGGTTCATCTCCATAACATATAAAGAACTCACACAGCTCAACAACAAAAAATCAAACAACCCAATCAAAAAATGGGCAGGGGACATGAACAGACATTTCTCCAAAGAAGATATAAGGATGGCCAAAAGACACATGAAAAGATGCTCATCATCACTAATCATCAGGGAAATGCAAATCAAAACTACACTAAGATATCACCTTACACTTGTTAGAATGGCAAAAATATCCAGAACCAAGAGTGACAAATGTTGGAGAGCTTGTGGAGAAAAAGGAACCCTCATACACTGTTGGTGGGAATGCAAACTGGTGCAGCCACTATGGAAAACAGTATGGAGACTTCTCAAAAAGTTAAAAATAGAAATACCTTATGACCCAGCCATCCCACTACTGAGTATCTATCCTAAAAACCTGAAATCAGCAATTCCAAGAGTCCCATGCACCCCTATGTTCATCGCAGCATTATTTACAATAGCCAAGACGTGGAACCAACCTAAATGCCCAGCAACTGATGATTTGATAAAGAAGATACGGTATATATATACAATGGAATACTACTCAGCCATAAAAAAGGACAAAATCCTCCCATTCACAACAACATGGATGGACCTTGAGGGTATTATGTTAAGTGAAATGAGCCAGACAGAGAAAGATGAACTGTGTATGATTCCACTCGTAGGTGGAAGTTAACATATAGACAAAGAGAACTGATCGGTGGTAACCAGGGGAAAGGGGGGGTGGGGGGAGGGCACAAAGAGTGAAGTGGTGCACCTACAACATGACTAATAATAATGAACTGAAATTTCACAAGGTTGTAAACTATCATAATCTTAATAAAAAAGAAAAGTAAGTGCATCATCGTGATTAGGAGGAAGATCACATTTTTGAGCTCCCAAAAAGTCATCTTATCCCAAGATATAAATGACATCTTAAAATATCTACAGACTTGATGGAAAATCAAACTAAGGCTAGAACTAACTTGGAAAGAGGTTTTTTTTTTAAAGATTTTATTTTTTTCCTTTTTCTCCCCAAAGCCCCCTGGTACATAGCTGTACATTCTTAGTTGTGGGTCCTTCTAGTTGTGGCATGTGAGATGCCGCCTCAGCATGGCCTGATGAGCGGTGCCATGTCCATGCCCAGGGTTTGAACTGACGAAACACTGGGCCGCCTGCAGTGGAGCACGCGAACTTAACCACTCAGCCATGGGGCCGGCCCCTGGAAAGAGGATTTTGAAAAAATTTTTGTATAAAGTAAACCATTGTACATTTGTTGCAAAAGCACTACGAATTTGTGGCAAAAAGTAAGTCCAATTCTAAAATATTGCAAGTTTCTTTTCAAAATGTGTTGGTGTACTTTCATCCTCATTGAGTTTCAATGAGGGCAAGTCAATGTCTTCTGCTCTTGAAATTAACACCTCCTCTCCTTTTCTTGTCCATAGCCACAGCCATCCTCATGCTCTGGGTTGCCCAGAAATTCCAAGAAGTTTTTTTCTGCCTCACTGACGGGAACAGACTGGAATGCACTACCGCTGATAACAGAAGAGGCTAAAGGCCACGGAAGCAGGCAGCCCCAGGAGCAAATCCTTACGCCACCACTTTCTGCTCAAAGATATCGTACAAGTTACTTAGCCTTGGTCTTAGGTCACATTTCCTGGGAAAGAGAAACTGAGACTGAAGTTTGTGAGGAGGAGACTAATTGGGGAGTGAGCTCAGGAAGAACACTTGAGATGGGGAGGAAGGCAGGATTGTGCAGAGGGAGGAGCTGGGCCATGATGAAGTTTTAGTGGAAACCACCGGCAATCTCACAGGGACCCTGTAGCTGGGATGACCCTGCAGAGTTGTCCCAGTTGAGGATAAGTGATGGGGCTTTTGTACATCCATGTTGACTGGTCACAGATACAGACTGCCTTCTGAGAAAAGGGATGAGATGAAAGCTCTGTTTGGCCGAGTCTTGGGGCAGCAGCCAGAGCTCCTGGTAGCAGGCAGAATGGGTGCCTTCAGCCTGAGAGGGCACCTGGGTAGCCACTACACCTTTGCCAACATGCTCAATATATCACAGGATCAAGGAGGTGTCCTTGGTCACTTGACCTAAAATTGCAACCCCTTAATCTCATATTCCCTCTACCCTGTCTTTAATCCATAGTATTTATGGTGAACTGACATACTTCGTACTAATTTGTCTATTGTCTGTCTGGATCTGCTCTACAGTGTACTCCAAGCTACTTAAGAGCAGGGACTTTGTTTTGCTGGTGACTGTATGCCCAGTTCCTAAAACAGGAGTTGGCATGGAGTGAACTCTCAATAAATATTTAATTGAATGGAATAAATGAATAAATAAATATAACACATAGTGAGTGTTCACTATATGAGAAGCATTCAAGTTCTAAACACTTGAAGTAAGTAATATTCACAACAACTCCATAGGGAGACCCTATTATTATCCCCATTTTACAGATGAAGAAACTGAGGCACAGAAAGTTTAACTGTCTTGCCAAGGCCATGCAGCTTAGATGTCTTATATTCAAGATCAGCAGAGGCAACAGGATTCATATTCCAAGGCGCTCTCCCCTCCTCCCTCTTCAGCAGGCCCTCAGTCAGAGCCAGCTATTCCTTCCCTTCCTTCCTTCCTCTCTTTGCTGTCTCCTGGAATGCTTGTATGGGAATCACAGAGTCGCACGCTTCAGATATCTGGGGTGAATCTTTGGTGTTTTATGCATTCAAAGGGTGATGAGAGCTTGGCTGAGCTCAAACTGCTGCCCTCTCTTCCCATTTTCTCCATACTGGTGCCTTAGAACCTGGTCAAGTCACACAACTTGGTATTTTTTTCTTTATTACTATTTTTTTTAACAGCTGTTGACAAATGCAGAGGCTATTATGGTTTATGGTGTTCCTTTGCATGCACCATCTCATTTGATCAGCTCAACAGCCCAGGGATATGGGCAGTGCAAGGATGGCCACTGCAGTTTATCGATGAGGAACCAGAGGCTCAGAGAGGTTGCGTGAAGCTATTTGGAAGAAGAGTTTCGTTTCTAGTTATAAGTAAGTCCTATTTTTCTCTGTTTTGCTCTTTCTTTTTCCTTATTGGGGGCTGGAGGGTAGGAATTAAGCCTGGAGCATTTCTACTCTCCAGATTTAGTGAAAGTCACTTGGAACACTGGTGAGTATTTCTCAATGGCTTCTCCCTACTTGACAGATGAGGAAACTGAGGCACAAAGAGGTGACATGATTCCCCCAGGTTGTGTAGTGCCGTCACTGGAACTGGGATGTTATCTCAAAGCTCACGTGCTCTTTAGGGCCCCTGCTGCCTCTTCCAAGTTCAGTGGGCGACTTCAAAGCTGCTTCTACATTTCCTCGAGCAATAATAGGGTTCATGCTTCAAATTAAAAAAAAATAATACTAATTAAACATTAAAAAGCCAAGTTTACTTTAAATGCACTGAGGGTGCATTATCACACTGCCGGCCTGAGGAGATATTCAAGGAGATAGTCTTGGCAGAATTTACTCATTATAAAGAGCTCCTTTTATCCAGTTACATCAGCCAAATTTCAAGGCATCTTTCAGAGGCCTAAGGAGCACAGGAACATGTATTCTCCTCTTGGAATTTAATCTAATCTTAAAGAAGGCCAGGTAGTCTTCCTGAGGCTGAGCTCCAGGCCACAGGCTCCAACCGGGAGAAATGTAGCTTGAAAGAGCCTGTTTTACACAGGCCAGTGGAATACTTTGTTTCTTTGCTTCTGAGCTCAAGGGCAGGTTTGAGTGGGCACCAAAGGTGGCTGTCACCAGGCAGGAAGTACACAGAAATACATATTTACTTCTTGAGAGAAATGATTAGGAGACTGAATGTCAAAGTTCTGTCTTCATGGTGGAAAAACTCAGGTCAGTTCCTGGACTATCAGAGCTCCTCACGGCCATAGTTTGAGAACCATCACTCCAATCTACACAGTGGTGGCTGTGGAGGTTTTAAGACCTGCACGCATCTCCTTCCACAGGCCTTCTGTCAAGAGGTGGAGTCTAGTTTTCCCTCTGCCTTGAAATGGGGCAGAAATCTGTGACTGCCTTAACCAATAAAATGCCGGAGAAGTGACCATAAGTGACTTCTGAGGCTAGATTAGGGACAGTCATACAGCTTTTCTCTGGCTCTCTCTTGGGACATGTGCTTTTGGATTGCGACCCTGAAGCTACCATGCTGGAGGGACCACATGATGGACCACATAGAGAGAGAGAGAGAGGTGCCTGAGGACCCAAGCTGATGTCGTGTAGAACAGAAATGAGCCTTCTCTGCTGAGTTTGGCCCAAATTGCACAATCATGAACTGTGTAGATTGCCATTATTTAATTAATTAATTAATTTATTTTTTGAGGAAGATCAGCCCTGAGCTAACATCTGCTGCCAATCCTCCTCTTTTTGTTGAAGAAGACTGGCCCTGAGCTAACATCCGTGCCCACCTTCCTCTACTTTATATATGGGACGCCTGCCACAGTATGGCTTGCCAAGTGGTGCCATGTCCACACCCGGGATCTGAACTGGTGAACCCTGGGCCACCGAAGCAGAACGTGTGCACTTAACTGCTGTGCCACTGGGCCGGCCCCTGTCATTGTTTTATTTAAACATTACATTTGGAGTGATTGTTGCACAACAACAGATAATCATGCTAATAGACAATGCCACATATGACAGATCGGAATGTGAGTCACAGTTCATAATATTTAACAGGTATGAATGCAATGTCTTGCATTTAGATTCAAATAACCATTTGTACAATGCATTGAACACAGAAGTTACTTCACATATACTTGTGGAATGAAGTGATGAATGAATCAGTAAAGAATCTTAGGGAGCTCTCTCTCAGTAGAATAACACTTGGGGTTATAACTGACCACATTCTTAATTGGAGCCATCCATAGGATGAGGTTGTTAAAAACCTGTACAGTCCAAGTTAAAGGAATAAATGGTTTTCTCATCACCTGTAATTATTTGATCCTGAGGAAGTCTGTGATAGCTTTGGGCATGGCAATTTAAATGGAACTGACAAACTGAATGGAGGCAAGGATGATGTGTGTGCTTGAAAACCTATTTCAGGAGAAGTTGAAAGATAATTTATTTAGCCTGAAGAATAGGAAGGAGACAAAGAAGTTGTTTCAAATCCTTGAAGGAGGTGACAGGGTTCTTTTCTGTTATCCAAAAGCACGATTGGAACAAACAGGCCAATGCTATAAAGCAGCAGGTGGCAAACTTGTTCAGTAAAGGGGTAGATAGTAAATACTTTGGGCTTTGGAAGCCCTGTGGTCTCTATTGCAACTTCTCAACACTGCCTTTGTAGCACAAAAGCAGATGTGGTCAATATGTAAACTAATGAGAATGGCTGTGTTTCAATAAAACTTTGTTCCCAAAAACAAGCTGTGGGCCAAGTTTGGCTCAGAGCCCGTAGTCTACCAATCCTTGCTATAAAGAAATGGTCTCTTCTTCTCTGTAAGCCCAAGCTTCCTAATAAATAGAACCGTCAAACTTCAGATTTAATTGTCTTGGAGGAGAGTGCCATTTCCTTAATATGTTTAAAACAGGCTGGCTGGACAGACTGGGAAAAAATATTTTTTCTCTATCTATATGGCAAAGGACTTCTATTGAGAATACATAAAGAACTCTTACAACTCAGTAATAATAATAAAATACCTGCCCTTCCCTTCCCATGGATATAAGTTTTGAATAGACACTTCACAAAAGAAGATATACAGATGACAAATAAGCATCAGATAATATACCGCACATAATTTTTCCTCAGGGAAAGGCAAACTTGAACTACAATAAGTTACCAATATAATTAAAGTGGCCGAAATTAAAAAGACTGACAATATCAAGTGTCAGTGAGGATGTATGCAATAGGAACTCCCGTAGATTTGCTGGTGAAAGTGTAAAATACTATAGCCACTTTCAAGAAGCCTTTGGCAGTTTCTTATAAAGTTAAACATTCATACAACATCCATTGGTCATTCTACTCCTAGGTATTTACCCAAGAAAAATTCAAACCTATGTCCACAAAAAGACTTGTACGCAAATGTTCAGAGCACCTTTGTTCATAACCGGCCCAAAGTAGAACAGTCCAAATGCCTGTTAACAGGTGAATGGATAAAGAAATGGTGGTAGAGCCATACAACAGAATATTACTCACAAAAAAAGGAAGAAACTATTGAAACTCACTGTGACACGAAAGAATCTTAAAATATGAGGGAAATAATTCAGACATAAAATGCATACTTCAGTATTCCATTTACATAAAACTCTAGAACAGGGAAAATTAATCTATAATACCATCCCAGATAGTGGAAAGCAGATTAGTGATTGCCTAGGGCTGTGGCTGGTAGTGATGGATTTCAAACATTCGGGAAGGAAGTTTCTAGTGTCATGGACATGTCTTATATTGTGATTGTGGCAGTGGTTACATGACTGCATAAATTTGCCAAAACTCACCAAACTCTGTACTTAACAAGGGTATATTTTACTGTATGCAAATTTTGCTGCAATAAAGTTTATTTAAAAAAAGTAGGCCAGATGGCCATCCTTTTGGATCCAATAATAATAATAATAATAATAATGATATTAATGGCTAATATTTATTGCATGCTTACATTATCCCAGATATTGTGCCAGATGCTTCGAATGCCTGGTTAATTTAATTCTATAGCTATCTTTCGAAGTAGTGTAGGAGTATCTCCATATTACAGATGGAAACCCAAGCTTTGGAGAAACTTAATTTTCTCGATGGCATGCACTGGTAGTTTGCAGAGGTGGAGTTTTTTAAAATTTTTTTAGAGATTTTATTTTTTTCTTTTTTCTCCCCAAAGCCCCCCAGTACATAGTTGTACATTCTTCCTTGTGGATCCTTCTAGTTGTGGCATGTGGGACACTGCCTCAGTGTGGTTTGACGAGCAGTGCCATGTCCACGCCCAGGATTCGAACCAATGAAACACAGGGCCGCCTGTAGCGGAGCGCCCGAACTTAACCACTCGGCCGCGGGGCCAGCCCCTGCGGAGGTGGAGTTTTAAACCAGATCTTTCAGATCCTCAAACTCCAGCTCCATTAGTTACAAAGCTGAACCACAGAAGCTCAAAACTTTCTCCTAATTTGAGGGTCTAGGAATGTTTGAGAAAATCAGCTGTCTGACGTTGGACTAGCAGATAAGAAGCATGTATTCTATTGCCTAATTTGAACATATTTCTGAGTCATTTGGGGAGTAGCACCAGTGCTGACCACTTAGACTCCTTAGAAAGATAATCTGAACGTCATCTGGTGCATGTGAATGCCAACTCTCAGGCTGAAAAATAAAATGTGGCTGTGTTTACTCTTAAGACTCATCTGGCTGTAACCTCATAGAGCATTTCTTAGGACATGTGGTGCAATGTTGATATATTGGTATCTATTTCATCCAAAAATAATTCAACTGGTTTTTTTCCTGATAACAATTTCTGGGATTTTTCATGACCTGGAGTGTCTATTCGATTAGAATGTTAAGTTTACAAGTGATTAAGAAGACTGACTAACTGAGAAATCAAACCAATCAGGGTAAGAATTGTGGATTACAAGGCAGGAATCTTCTCTTTTTCTCTGCCACTAACTTGTTAGGGCCTTTGGGCAACTCACTCTCCAGATTGTAGTTTCCTTATGTGCAAAATGAAATAAAGGATATTTAATAAGCTTTAATAAGAGTTTAATTCACAAACCTGACAATAAATCTACTATTTCCACAGCCTCATTGGCAAAGAAGTGAACTGTATTAATCAGATCTACTGTAGCATCAAATAAACCCCAAATCAGTGGCCTCTAACTACAAGTTTTATTTCTTGCTTACGGGTCTGCTGGTCAGGTTCAGTCTGTGGGTAGGATTTTGTCTGCATGTCAGTTTCCAGAGTACTCCACACGTCTCTCATTCCTGGACCTAGGCTGAAGAAGCAACAGGCACTTGTACCCCACTTCTCGTGGTGAATGCAGGAGTGGCAGAGTGAGATTGGAAACACAGAAAGCTCAAAACTGATCTCCTGTCACTTTCACCTACAGCCCATTGGCCAAAGTAAGTTGCCTGGCCAAACTCAAAGTCATTGAGGCTGGGAGGTATGCCCTGTCTATGGTGGTGGTGCAAAGAGAATGAATATTTCCTGAAGAATAACATAATTTCCCAATGAGCACAACCTCAAAAACTTTAAGAAAATTCTAAGTAGCTCGTTCTACAAGTCAAAGAGTCTGCTTTCTCACTTACTCAGAGGCTGATTCACTGATCTCCAATCTCCTTACCCTCTCAGCCCCTCCCTGAGTTTTCTGGTTCTTAAGGGAAGACCTAATTCCTCTATTAGACTTGGAGGTCAAACTGTAGGTCCTTTGAGGGCTTAAGATATTGGTTTCAGCATTTCTGATCTTTCATGGGATTTAAGGATCAAAATATCATTTTGAATAACATTGACCTATGGTATTTGTAATCTTTTGTGATCTTGATAGAGTCAGGAAAATATTTTCGAATGAGAATTCTCTGATCATTGGCGTATGCTCTATGATACATCTTGCTCCCATACCAGCTGTAATATTCTCTCTGACCACATGGATTCATGAAGATCAAACAGGCAAAATTAAGAGGTCTACACTGAATGAACGACCCCTCCTTGCTGAACCCTTAGCTTTCTTCTGGGTAGGAGGAATTCACAGGCTGGCGGTGATTGAGCCCTGCCTTGGATGAACCACTTGTATTGTCTATTGTATTGGTTGAGTCAGGCTTCTGCCGCTGTAGCATGAAAGCGTCCATAGACAATATGTAACTGAACAAATGTGGCTGTGTTCCAGTAAAACTTTATTTACAAAAACAGGTGGTTGGACAGCCGTGGCCCAGGGACAGTAGTTTACAGACCCCTGCTCTAAATGGCAGTTCCTCAATAGCAGTTGGCACTATTCTGATTGAGACAGATGTGTACAACAGAGGATGATGGGTTTCCACCAAATTCTTTTCTTCTGGAAACTTGATGATATGTTTTTCCTGGAGAAGCAAGTCTTTCATTTAGTTATTCAACCCCTTACTGTATGTATATATATATTTTTTTAATTAAAATTTTTTCCAGCTTTATTGAAATATAGTTGACACACATTGTATAATTTTAAGTTGTACAATTTAAGGTGTAATGATTTGATATTTGTATATATTATAAAATGATTACCACAATAAAGTTAGTTAATATTTTCTTTGAATAGAGCATAGTGTTGTGGTCAAACATACTTGTAATGTAGTGATACTTCCAGGCGTGCAGAGGAATGTTTGAGTTCTGGCTCTGCTACTACTGTGCTCTGTAATCATGGATGCATCTGTTTTCATCTCAGGGCCTTAATTCCTCCCTCTGTAAGACAAGAGGTGAGAATAATTGTCTTGAAGGTTCTTTTAACTCCAACCTGGCAGGAGTTTCGATGCAAATTTCTCTTGATGAGCTTGTTTGATGCGAAAGTCTCATGGACTCTGAGGAGAAAAGACACATATCCCTAGGTTTTGGGGGTTTAACATTCTTTTCTACTTGTGAATGGGGGAGGGGTTTGTGGGGAGAAGGTGGGCCGTGACACCAATGTGTTTGTTTTTATGTCACTTCATTTTGAATATAGTCAAGATTGACTGGGTCAGATAATATCAATACTCAACAGAATTTCCTAAACTGTCAAATAAAAATTAAAAATAAACGCTTTCTTTAATTCAATTCAATAACACATGCCAATAACCCACAAAGAGTAGTGTTAGGTGTTAAGGGGAAATTAAGGCTGAAGAACCCCAATTTTGCCCTCAAGAAGCTTCCCTCTTGTGGAAGAAGTCAACAACTGACTGTAAAACAAAACCATTTGGAACATATTCAGTAGAAAAATAGCAATAACCAGCCTGTCTTGAGTACTTATTATATGCCAGGCACTGGCCTAAGCATTTTATGTAATCTCTTTTGATTTTAATAATGACTCCATGAGGTAGATATTTCATTTTTCAGATGAAGAAACTGAGGCACAGCTGGGGAGTGGCAGAGCTGAGATATGAATCCCACAGCCTAGCTCTAAAGCTCATGCTCTTAATCACCTGCAATACTGTTTCCTGATAAGCCCCTGCCCCATGACATAGAAGAGGGGCAGAAGGAGAGACACATTGCAACAGAGACAGTAGTCGGTGGCAGAGCAATCCATAAAGACTGAGGATGCTTTTCATGAGCAGAGCAGGGGAAAGAGAAGAACACTTCTCCCACTGGGTAACATCATCCCCACTGTCACTGACAAGGGAATCTGTAAACAGAGATGTAATACGGTGTGCCTACATTTTCACAGAAAAATAACTAAAGCTAGGACTGGAGCCCAGATATCTTGCCTTTTCTTCAAAGCTTTCCCTATTTGTCCCTGGCTTCTCAAATATAAATAATCATTTGAGGGCCAACTCAAGATTTTTGACTCATTTGCATACCATCTGTCTTATTGTTTCTTTCATGTTTTCTTTGGAGTAACTCTTTTTTTAAACCAAAATGGAAATATGACAGAAGAAAAGTTGATCTTCCTACTTTAAATGGAAAACAGGTATCAATTGTTATAATTATTTAAAACCCTCTTCTAAACTTTACAACAGAAAGATAGCGTTTACCCAGGCACCACCCAGACACCTCTCCCCGTGCGTGTGTGGTCAGTCTTGAAAGGCTGCCCCGACTTCCTGCTGACTTCACCTGTCAGAGACAGGATTTGAGTCGGCACTGCAGGTTCGGCGCTTCACTGCTCCATCTCGGGGCAACTTACCAAGTTAGAGCCTCCATGAAATAAATGTAAATTGTATACAAATGACCCAAGCCTTGATCCTGATGAAAAAACATGAAACTTCTGCCCTTATTTTCTCCTCTTGATAAACATAAATGGCCTAAAGATAAATGTCTTGGGGAAAAGAGTGGATCAGTGAATCTTTTATCCCCATCCCCAGCGTGTGCAGCATTTTTGACCACTCGCAGGAGTGCAGGCCCTGCATCGTGAGTGACAAGTACAGTAGGTCCTTGCCTTTGGGGATCATATCTGAGCCTGAATTTGGGGCTATAAACCTATGGAACTGGGCTCATGGTGGTTTGCCCACAACAATCTCTCAGTGGTAGGTAACCAGCTTGTGCCAAATGTCATCTGCGTGGATGCATTTGAGCCTCACCACAACTCCACAGGTGGACAGACTTTTTGAAATCCCCGTTTCACAGATACGGGTCAAAGAAGTTAAGCCGTTTGCTGGGGTCACACATTTAGAATGAAGAGGCAACAGGTAAAATGGTGAGAATGCGGGACCCAGGGCCATGGTTTCCTTTTCTTTGGAGGGGCATGTGGAGAAGGGTCTGAGAAGCAGAGTCCAGGTGACTGTGAAAGCTCAGCTTACCTCTTGTGTCCGCCATTGCAAGTTAGGAGGGGATGTTTCTCAGTTAATGCTGATTTATGTGCGACTAACAGACAGGGGGAAAAAAAAGGAAGCCTGGTTTCTAATTTTACATTCTGTGGCACTTTACTAAAAAGCCCCTCAAGGTGGCCGGAAGTTGGAAGCCCTCAAGGTGCGAAGCCCTGGACAGATGCAAAGGTGCTGGGTGGGGGTGGGGGGTCACTGAGAGATAATCTGCCACATGGCTTCTGGACTGGGTCTTAACTCTTAGCAGCAATTAAGGTTTTCTTCTCTCTGTCTACTTATTTGCATAATGTCATACCCATATGGTCTTGTTTTATTTACCTCTTCAAGGGGAAAAACCACTTTAGAAAGAGATGAAACCAGAAGCCTTGACTTTCAGAAGCCCTGCTTCTGTCCCTCCCGCTCTCCCACCCTGTCTCTTTAATTCTGTCCCATCTTTGCTTCTCTCTCCTGACATCTTGATTTTGATAAACCAGGAACTTGCTTGAGTGATAGGATCCATTTCTTCCAGTGAACGGTTCCAGTGGGTGTCTTGTTGAGGGGTTTATTCCAGCGGCATTTACAGCCCGGGTGAGTTTAAGCGTGACCTATTCCCATTTCTTTCATGATGGAGGAAGTTTGAGAGGTGTACCAAGGCTAGTTCTGCTCAGAGAGATGAAAGGCTTGAAGTACATGCTGCTTTGCTGTTCTTCTGGAATTTCTGAAGAGTGATACCCTCAATTTTGCCATTTTAGGTGTGGATTTTGTAATTTACACACGGTTCTTTAATGTTCTTCAAGACAGAGTTTGCATCTTGTGTCGGGGGTAAGAGAGTAAATATTTCAACCTTCCCTTGTTCTTGAAATGATTCCGGCTGATTTGGTGATTCAGTCATGTCTTCTTGACTCTCTACACTATGGTGGTCAAATTCCTGACAAGTATTACACAACAACCAAAAAAACAAATAAATTATAAAGCTCTTTAGAGACACAGTTAAAGGATGATCCATTGCTCTTTAAAATCTTTAATTCCGTGTTTCTTTATTAAACAAGCATTTATTTTAGGTGCATGACATGCCAGGCACTGGGCTAGATGCCCAGGATTCAGAGTTGGAGAAGATCTAGTCTCTGTTTTGAATCTGTTCAGAGTTTGCTAATTTCACAACTTAGACATCCCAGCTACACAAGAGCTGTGGAAATGACAGAGCTTTAGGAAATATGTGAACTCCGTGAGACACTGAATGCAAGATTTTATTGGCATGTGTGTTTTTCTGGGAAGAGGGTTCATAACTTCCATTGGATTCTTGAAGCATTCATGAACAAAAATGCTTTAGAACCATGGCTTCTGCAACTGCAGTAGAAATTTTAGTTGACCTACCCCTGGTTATCTACAAGTAGGATCTTCACTCCTTGCTCAGCCCTGGTGGGTTATCTGCATTTGGGGCCTGGTCAGCTGGCCTTTAAGTCCATCTTCTGAGAGTAGACTTCTAAAACTGGGTCAATGTCTTTGGCACAGAGCCTTGTATCCATGAAGTTTTTACATTTTCTATAGCTCTTAGCTTTTGAATCACAAATAGGAGGTCCATGAAAACTGCATTGATTAATTATGCTCTGGTCTTGTCACCCAATTCTCTACTCAGCCCTTGCTTGTCTGCCATTCTGCTCCATCTCTGGCCACTGTGAAATATTCTGCCTCTCCCAAGGCAGGGTGAGAATAGAGAACATTCCTTAATTGGGGTGTGTGCACACACATGCTTACTCTGAAAGTTCTCTAATGCTCTCGCTCCTAATGCTTTGTTCCTTAACTGTCATGTGGAGAGAGGTGTTTGGACACCACATTAATAATAGCTCTTAGTATGTATGTGGCACATTCCATTTTCAAAGGCATTTATAAGCATTGAAAGATGAAAGTGTACACCACTCATCTTGGAAAAAAGGGAATGTTAATCATCACTGTGCTCATTCCTTGGAGATGGTCACAGAATCTGAGAGCTGGAAGGGATGTCAGAGGTCACTGGCTCAACCTCCAGTCCCTAAAGGAATTCTCTTTCCCTTGAAGCCCACCACGGGTGAGTATTTCCTACAATCTCTTTCTAGAGTTCAAGCAAACTCTGTCCTCCTGTAAATTTCAGTAATTCTCTCTCTCTCATCTATTTCTCCCTTTCTTTCTTTCTCTTTTTCTTTCTTCCTTCCTTCCTTCCTTTCTTTTTCTCCTTCCTTCCTTTCCTTCCTTCTTTCCTTCTTCCCTCCCTCTCTCTTACCTTCCATCCTTCTTTCCTCCCTCTCTTTCTCTCTTTCTGCAGAGCCCCCCTGAAATTACAGATACATGAACAAAATGGTGTTGTTTTAAGTCGTTAAATTTTGGATGGTTTGTTACATATTGAAAGATATCTGTCCACACCTGGGCAGACTGGGATGTCTGGCCACCGTACTTGTGACGTTCCAGGCAGTATAGTACCCTGCCGCCCTCACGTTGCACCCAGTCTTGAGTCACCTTTCTTGGCTGCCGTTCTCTGACCTAAAGCCACTGAGGATTTCAATTCCAAACTTTTCCTTCTCTGAACTAGCAAAGCACCTTCAGATCTCATTATTCTTGTAACTGCTGCTATGCTGGAGACGAGTGTATTCCACTCCCTAAAGTGCTGACCAAGAGAACTTTGAGCAAGCTGTCTTTCCTTTTTGCTGGATAATAGTTAAAATAAAGAGAATGTTTACTAAGTGCCTGCTACTTCTCAGGTGCTGTGGTGAGTGCTTTTCACTCACACAGTTTTCATCAAACACTATGAGGTAGGTGTATTTGTTATCTCGTTTACAGATTGGGAAGCTGAGGCCCAGAAAGATTAAGTAGCTGTCTAAAGCTGCACAGCCAAGAAGGAATAGAATTAGGATTCGAATTCAGGTCTGTCTGGCTCCAGAACCACACAATTAATATCATGCTATTTGTATGGCACACAAAAGGTCTTTCATAATGATGATGCACTGCTTTCCACCCTTTTGCCCCAAGCATCCCTTCTATGCTTTTCTCATCATAAACTAGAATTTTTCTACCACATAACTATATTTATAAAATAGCTATTAATTTGTCTTCCAGTTTCTTAATTAAAGCTACTACTTTAAAAACAGTAAAATATTAGTTGTTGATATTTTACTAGCATTTGTAAAGTGCCACATATTATTTCATGAACTCCTCAATGACCCGGGAAGTTGATCTTATTGCCTCCGTTTTACAAATGAGGAAACCGAGTCCTGGAGGGGGGCCGAGTTCTCCCCGATCACACAGCCAGTCAGGAGCAAAGCTGAGATTTACACTCTGTCTGATTCCAACTCTATTCCTTTGAGCTGGCTCCTTTGACTTCTGATGGTCATGAAACAACCAATCCTTCCAAAATGAGTTATCAGAATTGCAACCAAAACGCATAAACCATTAATCTGTGATTAATCTGTCCATTTTGAAATAAGCAAACATGGCTTCTGGGCACCTTAACGGGAGAATCTTACACCTTGAGACAAATGAGGACTTTCTGATGCGAGTGTCTGATGCTGTTTCTAAAGCATCATGCCCCTGGTGACATAGGAGTAGGGTTGAAGGTGGGGTTGGTTGGCATTTTTAGATCCAGAATTCTAGTGGTGGCTGTTCTAAATGGTCCTTTCTGAGTCTTGGTTCCAAGGAGCAGTTGTTCTAGCTGGTGCTCATCTTTCCCACTTGATATGAAGCTTCTTGAGGACAAGCTCCTTGATATTCCACAGACCCTGGGTACAGCGTACGACATATAATGGGGTTTAATAGATGTCTTGAGCTGCTGTGGAATTATGGGAGGGGAGTTCAGAGACATCATTACTTGCCTGGAATGTGGAGAAGGAGAGAATGCAAACGTCCTAGACAACATGGACACAAAGAAGAAGTCTCTGGGGTAGGAGGAGAGGAAGTCATGTATGAAGTTGGGGTGATATAAAGACAACCTATGGGCGCCTCCCTGCTCTGCCAGTGATTAGCTGTGTAGTTTTGGGTGAGTCCATTTGCCCTCTCTGAGCCCACATTTCCACAAAGGATGCTACCTGCTTATCTTTACGAGACAACTCTCATGAACACCATAAGGCAGAGCATACATGAAACATATGGAAAATAGTAAAATGATAGAAATACGATGTCAATGGCATCAACCACAGCAATGATAAGGAAAACTTCCTTGTGTTGATTCCCTTCCTGGCATTCTTCACACATTGTCCTCACGACAACCCTCTGTGTCATTATCTCCAACTTACAGATGAGGAAACTCTGAGATATTATCATTATTAATTATATAATTATCTAACACTCAAAAAAACCCTGACATTTGCTCAGTTTTCTGGGAGATGGAAGAGTGAGAGAATTGGGGAGCCAGATATGGCACCGTGTTGGCCAAAAAGCAACCGTTCCAGTTAAGTCTAATTCAGTTTGTGCTGGGAATATCCATGCAACATTAGATTCACAAGGAATTCTTTTTATTCTAACCAATATATTGAGGGATGATTGACCTACAAAAAGCTATACCTATTTAGTGTATACAACTTGATGAGTTTGGAGATAAATTTACATCCTTGAAACCATCACCACAATCCACGCCATAAACATATCCATCCCCTCCAAAACTTCTCTTCCATCTTTGTTATTTACTATGGTTTTTAAAAGTGATTCTTGAAAAGTAGACCTTGCTTTTCCAAGCAAACATTTTGCACGACCCATGGTCCAGGGAAACGCCCAGGACCTTCTGGAATGGATCCACGAGGGATACCTGGATTGAATTACAGCAGCCCATTCTGATGCCAAGTGGCCAGAGTTTGGGCAACTCCATTACCTCATCCTCTTTGCTGTGTTGAAGAAACAAAGATAATGACACTTTCCCAAGGCTGGGGCTGGGTAAGTCTTAATTTGTGAGTGTTTGGAAATGGCTTTGAAGATGGCAAAGGTTATTTAAGTGTTAAGTATTATTATTTATTGTGGTTCCAAGTTCTGTTTCTCCTCCCCCTTATTGTCAGGCTACAAAACAATAAAAGACATGGAAAAAGAGCCTCTGAAGTATCCAAACATCAATAAATTAGGTAACTTTGGCCTGAGCCCTATGATGGTATCTGCAAACCTAGCATTAGCTTTGTGGCATTTTTGTGTGGGCCGGTGGTTGCCTAATTTGCCCTTAACTATGCCAGCAGCACCCTGGTGCAGGTTTGGCACACACAGGTGATGCAAGCACTCTTTGGACAGACCTGGGTTGCTGACATCATGCTTTGCTGTGTGCTCTTTGAGATGCAAAATAGGTTCTGGTGGAGCCCTGATCCTTTCATCATTGACATTTAATGGAAGAGAATTAACATTCATTGAGCCCTTCTGTGTGCCAGATACTTTTATGAACATGATCTCATTTATTCTCACAACAATACAGTGAAGTGGGTATGAATGGCCCCATTTTACAGATGAGGAAACTGAGGCGCATGGAAGTTAAACAATTTGCCCTTGATCATATAACTAGTAAGAGATCTAATTAGGGTTGAAATCCAGGACCATCTGGCTCCAAAGGCCACGTACTTTTGTTATATTAGACTGTAGGCAACACGCCCTAGCGTACTGTTCACCCCAATTCCCTGGTCGATTCCCCCAGTTCTCTGCTAAAGTCTCTTCAGTGTCTATCCTTTGCTTTAAATGGAATAAAGATCACACTCCTACTACGGGCCTGCACCATCTGCCTCTGGCTCCCTCTCCAGCTCCATTCAACCCCATGCTCCTTTATTTCAGTTCCTTGAACATGCCAAAACTTCCTACCTCTGGGGTTTTTGCACAAACTGTCTGCAAAAGTTTACCCTTTCCTTTTTCTCCAGCTATGTCTTGCTAAACCTTTACACAAAATTTTCTTGGGGATGTCTTCTCTGAAAATATGGATCAGTAGTTCTTCAAGTGTGGTCCCTGGACCAGCAAACAGCAGCATCACCCGGGAACTTGTGAGAAATGCAAGTTCTCAGACCTCCCCGGAGGCCTGCTGAATCAGAAACTCTGGACATGGGCCCAGCTCTCCAGGGGATTCTTTGCCTGCTTGAGTTTGAAAATCATCAGGGTTTCTTGAAACTGTTGACATTGTAGGGTATTTAGCAGCATCCTAGCTTTTACCTAGTCGATGTCAGTAGCACTCCCATTCACGTCCTTGCCTCCTTCCAAGTTGTAATAACCAAAAACGTCTTCAGACCTGGCCTGATGTCTCCTAGGGGGCAAAATTGCCCCTGACTAAGAATCACTGCGTTAGACTAAAGTGTGTTTCCCTGTGAGCACCCTAAACAATTGAGGTTATTAGTTAATAACTTATTGGACTCGTTTGTTTAAGGCGTGTCTCCAATGTCATATTTCCAGCAGCTAATACACAACTCGTTACCTAGTATGTTCTCAGGAAATACCGTTGTACTGACTAAGTGACCTGGCAAACTTGCACCACACCTCCTCAAACCCAGCCCTGTGTCTGAATTTTCTGGAAGAGATAGGGCTTGGGGGCCGGAGAGGGATCACAGGCAAGCAGGATCCTTCACAATTTGAAGGCAAGTCTCCTCCGTCAGAACCCTGGGAGCAAAGGGGATTTTCATGCCCAGCTGGACGGGAACTAAGTACTGGTTCTTTTAAAATATAGCAGCAGAGAATGTGATTAAATACAGGAGAAAGAAAAAAAAGTTCTCTTAGATGATTCAGAAGGCCCTCACCAAAGATAGGCTCAGTGCCACTGTCACCGAAAGAGAAACAAAACCACATTCTGCCGGCAATAGCAAAAAGGAGATTATTGGCAACAAGACTTGACCCAGCCTGCCTTGGAGTGGCTTAAGTCTTTCTGTCAGTGGTACATTCATATTAAAGAGGAGAGGAAAAGGCAGATTCTGATCCTTTTGCTGCTCTATGTTTCCTCAGCCTGAGAAATAATTTCTAGAGCCAGGGAAAGCAGCACTGCGGAATTGAGGAAGAATGGAATTCTCGCTTTCAATCCTCCTCTAAATTGATGATCAACGTCATCCTCCTGGCTCCGTATGAAGTGGTTGTGGACATGGAACACTTGGTTGGCTACACAGGCATCTGTCCTTCGTAGGGCTCACACCAATGCTGAGAATGATGCCCACCGAGTTTCACAGGAAATATTTCAGACACATGGCTGATGGCAGACTTCAAGTAACATGTAACTTAACAGATCCTTATGCTTTGGGAGTTGCAGTCGAGGTCTGAGAAGCCATAGACCTAAGATGCAATTTTTTTGAGTTTATCTGTATCTATATAAATACATTTTCTTTTTTTCTCAAAGAATATTTCGATTTTTTCTTGAAGAAATTTCAAAAAAGAGGAAGAAAAAATGGGGAAAAAAGACTTTTTTTCTATTTTAAAATTCATTTTTGTTTTATTTTTGTTACCAGACTGTTCCAGCAATTTTCTTTCCTGCTTAATGTTATCTTTTAAGCCTGTCTCCAAGTTTTTGCAAAATGACCATTTTCAAAGTGATACCTAAATTCAATTTCAATTCATTCCCAAATGTAAAGTCATTAAAATGCCCCCAAATTAGAAACAGAAATACAATAGTCTAGCCATTCGGAAAGTACATACTAATGTGCTCACTTAAAGCTAAAGACTGAGCTCACAATTACTTTAACATTAGAGCTCTAAAAAAATCAGTAATTATGAGTTTACTAATCCACAATTTGTAATGATTTGCATATGACTGGAGTGAAAGCATAATTTCAAACATCTTCATTATAATCTATATGCTAAATTGACTGAACCACTCCCATTGTTAGCATTTGCTGTCATAAATAGCTTTACAACAAACATGTCTCAGCATTATTTTTTTCTGCTATTAAGAGCATTTCCTTAGAAATGAGGTCAGAAATTCAATCATTAGTTCCAAAAATATAAGTGCATCTAACTATGACGAAATTTCCAATGAAACTGCTTTCTAAATTATGTTCCGGTTAGCACTGGGTGTATCTATTCAATTTAACCTTATCAGTATCAAGTGACACTTAAAAAAATACATGATGTAGAGGACTTCACCTCAGTGTTTGCATTTCTTGGCTAATGACTCAGATTGAAGGGGACAAGGTAGTATGTGTATTTGGTTTGAGGCAGACATCCATACACTGGAGCATAATCCATCCATCTCTCACTCTGCACCCTACGACACCAAGAACAGCAATTCAGCTTTGATTAGAGTTAAGTTGTTTTTCTTCCAGAAACTTCTCTTTTATGCTTACGGTCATGAAATCTATCGTAAAAACTGGTAGAAAGAATACACTCCTCCCCTCCGCCCCCATAAATTCAAATTCCCATGAGCGCTGGATGGCTCCTTGCAGGAGTTAAAGATAATTTGTAGGGATGCATATTTTCTTACAGAACCAAGTGACTGAAGGGAGTTGTAACCTGGTTTCAAATACTCTTGGGCTTCCTCACTCAGAGCTACTTTTTGTCACTGCAATTAGAGCAAGGGAGACTGGTTTTAAAGGCTAAGTGTAGTTGTCCAGTGAACAAATGATGGAGAAACACACACAGGGAGGGAGCAATTTCCCTTCATTTTCTTCCTTTTTCCATTCTTCCTTTCCACCTTCCCACTTTCCCTCCTTTCTATCTTCCTTCCTTCCTTCCTTCCCTCCTTCCTTCCTTCCTTCCTCCCTCCCTTCCTTCCTTTCTCTCTCTCTCTCTCTTTCTCTCTTTCTCTCTTTTTCTTTCTTCTTTCATTAGGCATCTATTTAGTCTGAGGTAGAATATATGGCAGATAGAATTTCATTAGGATAACGAATACTACAATATCACTATCAGTAGCCTTGGCTTATTGACTGGTTAGGGTAAAACCCAAATTGGCTGGACTGAATGAGGAATGCAACTTTTGGTAAATAAAATTTAAAACCAATTAGGGATATTTTGGTGATTTTTCTCTCCTTCAATTCTTGTTGTTGAAACTCTTCTTTCCCCCCCTGAAATGCATCTCCTTGTTTTCATGCTAGGAGGAGGAGTCCTGTCATGGCAATTAAGTTTTCTTAGATAGAAAACCTTACAAAATCTTTATTCTGTATAGTGATTCTTGAAAAGGACTGAAGATGCAGTTATTAGGGAGGCGCCTTCCTTCTCCAGCCTCCAGGACATACTCTGAAAACTGCCATTTTGTTGTTACTGTGCAAACGTTAACTCATTTCCCTACCGTGACGGAGACTAACTAGCAGCACAACACACCTGTTTCCTCTTCTTCCTGGGCATGCAGCCTACATTTCCCAGCCTCCTTTGCATTTAGGTGTGGTCATGTGACTGAACTCTAACCAATAGAATGTGATCAGAAGTGATATGTCCCACTTTCTAGTCCAAACACAAGGATCTCTCCATGGTCTCTTCCATGCTCTTTCCAGTCTATCAGCTTGGTGCAGACACAGATAAGCCATTAACCTTGGGACCTCTGGGTTGACGAAGATGGAGCCATGAGATGGAGAAATCTGTTTCCTGGAATCAGAAAGAAGGCCCCTTGCTAATCAACACCACCCATCTTGGATTTTATGTTTGTGAAAATTTCTAATGTGTTTTGGATATTGTACATTTTTTAAATTTGTATGTAATAGCAGCTAGCGATATCTCAATTAATGTTCTTATCACTTGCTAATAAAAGTAAAGTTGAAACCCAAATTTCAGTTAACCAATGTTTGTGATGAGTTGACTTCCAGGGAATCAAAGTTTTCTTACAATCAATATAAACAGAGTTCTCTCCCAGAGAGACGGAGCGAGGTGGGTAGAGGGCAAATATCCAGGAATTAAGAAAGAGAAATAGACCTTGCCACATTTCTCTGAACAAAAGAACTCAACAGAGCAATAAATGACATCCCAAATATACAATGGAAATTGTTCTCCCACGGATTGTTGCTAAATACCTCCCAGTTTGTTTGTCTGGGCTGATGAGGTGCTTTCTGCACTGGGTGAGTTACTTCTTTCTTCTTTGTGGATTGATTCTCTTGCAGCTCCTAAAAACGTTTATGCCATTCATAAATATTATTTGACTGGAGGTAGTATATATTTAACTGGGGCTCATAAATATGCCCTTAAGTTTTTTTTCTTCGGTGTTCTGATTCTTTTCTATCTTCCCTATTTCCCATCACCCTTCTGAGACCCGAAGTCAAAGTAAATTTACGTATGTATATTTACATATTTCATGGCTGTGTTTCTTTATCAGAAGGAACCCTGAACTGGAGCCAGGAGGCCTTATTCAAATCACTGCCACTAACTATACTTGTGACTGGTCAGGTTGATTTCCCATCTGTGTGACGGGAGTCAGAAAACAGTGGGAGACTGTGTTCTCTGTGCAAAGCCTGCCCAGCGCCCAAGAAATGTGAGTCCCCTTTTCGTAGCATGCCTTCCAGGTACGACATTCCATGACAAAGTGATGTAACCTGTCCCTTTTGAACTTCATTCCTAAATCTTCCTTCTCCATTTTTTTCTTCTTCCTTCTTTTTCTCTTGTTATCCTGGAGGGATCATTCAGTGGTGGAGCCGGAATGATGGATATGCCAGGGTGGCTGAACTGTTGACTCATCTGGAATTATCCAGATTGTGGGCTACTCAATCATGAAACATTCATTGAGCATCTAAAATTTGCCAGGTACTATGCTAAGTGGGGTGTTTTTTTAACCTAATTTTTACTGTGCTATTTTCCTTTTTACACAAACAACACTGGCTCACTGTAGTCTTTTCTGAAAATATTTTTAATAATAATAATAATAATAAATAATTTATACCTCCACTTTCTAGAGGCTACTACTACTAATAGTTGGATGTATATTTTTTCCAGAGTTTTTACTATGTAAATACGTACTTTAAAAAAGAGACTATAAAATTATATGCACATCTTGTTTTATAACCTGATTTTTCACATTAATAATCTGTTGACTTTATTTCGCTTTCTCTTCACTGCTGGCTGGTTGGAGCGGAAGAGGTGATCTTTCCCGCGTGTGATGTAAATTCATTGCAGGATGCATATACCAGAAAAACGCTACAAGGGGGCACTCCAATGGACTCTAAGCTCAAATTCAACATTAAACCAAAAGGAGGTGAGGGTGCAAATGATGTCCGAAAAGGTTCTTATTTTGAATCATTTACTGGAAACACCATGGTCGCGTTAGAAACTTTTTTGTGAGTGAGAAGAAAATTGCAAGACTGACCAGATTCAAGAGTGAAACTCATCTGTGTCAATGTGTGTTGGCCCAAGTAGGACACTCATGCAAACACACCGCCCTTTTACTAACAAGTAAGTGTTTCAGATGCAAAATAAACATCTGAAGAATTTCTCATGTTTTCCTAAACAAAACAAGGGTTAGCTTGCTCATATAGAATACTCTCATCAAACCAGAATCTAGCACTTATTATTTAGAATTTTCAGATGTTAATGTGCCAGGTGCGATGTGAATTATTTATTCTACATTATATTATTTAAAAAATGCCGTCCGGTAGAAACTTTTGCTCCCGTTTTAACGTTGAGGAAAGTCAAGCTCATAAAGATTAGGGGATTTACCCAAAATCAAACAACTAGTAAATAGCAAATCCAGGAGGCAAACTCTATCTCTCTGACTCTAAAGTTTGAGTTCTAAGCCTGCCATGTGTTGCTGCCTCTGCCGTGTGAAAAGGACACAAACTATATTGAATGAATAAATAAATCAACTTATCTTACTGATGAATCTTAATAAATGTTAATTGACTGAGAAACCACAGCTCCTTCTAATTTTCCCACCAAATTTGATTCTCCACACCAAATGAGATACCAAATTACATGTAATGAACTTGCTGACCAAACTACATCTCCAAGGTTTTGAGACCAGCTGAACTCTCGTGGGGCGAGCAATGAGACTGAGTGAGAAATCATTGGAGACAATCCTCTCTCACCACATTTTCCCCTTCAAGTTATCACTGAGGCATCAAGCAAGGGAGCACTCCTTCCCAGTCTTTGTCGTCCAGCATCAAGTTGGGGCCAAGAGACCAGGATTTAGCACAGCACTGTGGCTTAGAGCTTCTTGACTCTGGCTATATCTGTAGACCCATTCATTTAACTCAAAAATGAGAACATTGGTTCAAACATGGCAGAGTAGGGGTTTTTGGAGGTTCTTTACTTTCCTTTGACTCTCAATAAAAACAACAAAGAGGGGGGCTGGCCAGGTGGCGCAGTGGTTAAGTTCACATGTTCCGCTTCTCAGCGGCCCTGGGTTCGCCTGTTTGGATCCCAGGTGTGGACATGGCACCACTTGCAACGCCATACTGTGGTAGGTGTCCCATGTATAAAGTAGAGGAAGATGGGCACGGATGTTAGCTCAGGGCCAGGCTTCCTCAGCAAAAAGAGGAGGACTGGCAGTAGTTAGCTCAGGGCTAATCTTCCTCAAAAACCCCCCCCAAAAACAACAAAGAAACAAAGAATGAGTAAATACTTCAAAGATATGAAGGAGGTGCCAAAGATCAACCTTGCAACTGCCAACTATGGTGATGTCTGGGCTAAGAAGAGGAAGTAATCTTATACCTTGGCCTTGAACAGACTGACAGTTACTCAGAAAGCACTGTCAATATCCCACAAGGCTTATTCCACCAGCCTTTGAATGAGTCACAGAAGTAGGGTCATGGAATGGTCTTGGGAGATGTGAAACCTGTCTCTCTTGAGCCTCAATTTGACTCTGCAGAACAGTATGGAAGAGAAGCCATGCCAATGAGCCATTTCTACTGTCCTCGATTCTCCTGGCCTAGCAAGACTGATGATGTGCTTTTGTTTTATCAATACCTACGATAATGCCTTGCTCATAGTAGGTTTAATGATCTGAAGGAATCCAAGGCTTAAGTGTGGTAGACAGTGCTGAAGGGCCCACAAGCCCACGTGAAAGTTTGTGCTCAGTTTCAACCTCTGGCTTTAACTTGTCAGGTGATGTGAGGTTTGTCTGAGTCCCCTTCTAGGCAGCGCTGTCAGGGATATGAAGAGTGAAGAGTGTGAGGTCACTCCTTAATTCTCACATTCAGAGCCTGTGTTCCTCTCACAGGGTGTGTGAGGCAGCTGATCTCCTGCTCATCCCCCAGTTATATCTGTGGGCTTTGTGGTGAATGAACATGGATAGTCGTTTCATCTCCTAATCAACAAGAGAATGAGTACTGGGTATGTCATCCCCCTTCTGACGTCCTCGTATGTAATTGTCCTGAAGGCTTGGAGGCCCTTGTGCAGGAAGAAAGCAGCTCAGGTCTCACCAGGGCTGAGTATCATTGAACCTCTTGTGATGACTCTCTCTGAACCCAGGGATGTCTGGAACATGCTGTCATTGGCTCCAGGAGACTTGCTGGAAAACTTAGGGGGGCAAGACATCTTTAAGTATTGGCCATAGTGATAGTTTCCAGAGGATTAGACACCAGGCTAATGGGAGCCTGTTTCTCCTCAATCTATTCTTTTTCTCCACTAGCAGATGGGAGGATGCTCTGCTTCAAATTTATCTCTGGGTACCATCCAACCTCTATTCTGACCCCTCCTATTCACTCTCCTCATGGTGGCTTAAGGGATCATTCTTTCTGGGGATCAAAACTATTCAATAACAATAGCTAACTTTCCTTGACAACTATTTCCCAGAAGCTTTGTTAAGGGTTTTACCTGTGTTATCACATTTAACTCGAGAAGGAAGACAAAATTTTTTTTCTTTAGGACAAATGAGGCACAGAGAACCTAAATAACTTGCCCAACGTCACAAAGCTAGTGAATCCTAGAATTAAGAAATGAATGCTTGTGGTTTTTCAACCTTAACCCGTACTCTCTCTGCCCAGAATAACTCTGATGGGGAAACTTCAGGAAGTTGAATAAGGATTTTGGGGGTCATCTGTGCCTTCCCAACACCACCAGAGTGAGGGGACCTGGGCTTGAACTCTACATTCTCCTTGTAATAAATATGTGATTTGGAGAATTTCTTTCCTTTTTCGTTCTTTCTCTTCCTCTTTCTTCCTTTTTTTCTCTTTCTTTCTCTCTCTCACTCTCTCTCTTTCTTTCTTTCCCTCTTTCTTTTCTTTCTTTTGGAGTTTATGTCTCCATCTCTAAATTGGGACAGGGGAAAATAGGGTCTGCCTATATGGTTGTTGTAGGGGTTAAATGAAAGGATAAATGTGAATAGGCCTCTCCAACGTGTCAAAATTCTGAGGAGGAGACACTAACCCACCCACTAACCCACAATTTTTTGGTTCTTAAAAAAAGACAAGGTGTTATAGCAGCACAAATGGACATGTTTCCTGGAACTGGCAAACTTTTCTTTAACCACTGCATTAATGGAAACGTTGGCCCTGATCATATCAATGGTTTTCAGGGTGCTCTTTGGGGTGAATTGATCTACAGAGTGGACATCAAGACTAGACTTTGGCCATTGGCAGATGACAATGGCTGGATAGCCTGGAAGAAGTCTTTCTGTGTTTGCCACATGGATGAACTTCTTATTTAAAGTGATAAAACCCAGGAGGCAAGAGCTTGCTGAGTTTGCATATTAGTGGAGACTCAAAAGACAAAGAAGAGAGTTCATTACACAGTAGGCTAGGAAAAATGCTTGGGGGAAGATGACAGAGAAAAGAAGAGCTGGGGAGAAAGAAAAGGGAGGAAAGAATATGGACAGACTGAAAGAAGAGAAGAAATTCAAGAAGAGAGAAAATGACTGAAAGAGAATCCAAAATAATACAAAAGAAAGAAAGAGAGAGAGGGAGGGAGGGAGAGAGGGAGAAGGGACAGAGAGATGAGATGAGAGGGGGATTGAAAAAGAAGAAAAGGGAGACAATGAGAACACAATTTTATAAAGAACCTACTGTGTGTTAAACACTATGCTAACTGCTAGATGGGGGAAGTTCTTTAACCATGGTGGATCCTTCCTGAAATCCCTGAAGGATAAAGCTCAACCATAGCTATAGAATCTTTATCTTGCTGTTAACACCTTGAACTTCAAGCTGGCCTTAGCTGATGTGTGTAGAGGTGATTCATTTACAGACCTAACTGTTTGAAGTAGATTGAATCTATTGAATTCTCCTTTATCAACTCTATTTCTTTCATCTTCATTACCTATTTATTTAATAATATTTATTGAACATTATCTAGAGATCAGGTATTATTCTAACAGTTTTAATAATCAATGAAGAGACTTCTGAGATGTTTTCATTCGTGTGTGTGTTTATCATTATCATCAGCAGCATCTATATCATCATGATCATATCTTTATCATCATTTCATCATCATCTTTTAGTACATTCATACACTGAGAGTTTTCAAACAATTTTTATATCAATTATCACATTATGTGCTCCCAGTACTCCTGATGAGGCAGAGATTGCTCTCTCTACTTTGAAGACAGGAGAACTAAGGCTTAAGGAAGGTAAATGACCACCTACAGGTCACAAAATTTATAAGTAACAGACCTGAGACTAGAATTCATCCTGACTCTTCATCCAGCTCTTGCCACTGTATGCATGGGAGGTCAATGTTGCTGGCATAGACTAAAAAGGGATTAACACACTATACTGCTAAGAGATGATAGTGCACAGTGATTGAGAGGAGACATGCATTCAAATCTGCATCACTTCTTAATTGTTTGACCTTGAAGAGTGACCTATCTTCCCTGAGTCTCAATTTTCTCGTATGTGACTTGGGAGTTATAATAATATCAACCTCACTGAATTGCCAGAAGGATTAAATAAGACAATGCATAAAAAGTGCTTGTCCAAGTGCCTGATACAGAATAGGCACTCAATAAATGTTAGCTATTATTATTGCAAACTCTGTCACGCTTTCTTTCGGACAATCAAATGTGGCAGAGAGGGCAGTTCAGGACACATGCATGTTTGTGTCCTCAAGTATCCCATTGATTGAAGACTCTTGTTTGCCACTCACCCTATTGGGCACCAACCAAGGGCTCTATGGGAAGCCAATATTTATTCCAGCCAATGAGAGTTAGCTGCCACTTGACTTAACATTGTGTAGGGGGTTCGACCCATGCTTGTTATACCTCCCTGGGGTCATGTGCCACCAGGTCAGGGTTCTTGAAGATCTTCTCTTTCCTGAGGATCTGAGAGTCAGCAGGCCATGGGAAATGGCCCAAATGTCTTGTGCGTGTTTGTGTGCTGTGTAAAAACATATTGGAGATGGAGTTGGTCAAGGAGAGAGGAGAAAGTAAGTAGTGTGGGTGGAGACCAAAGGACCACAGGATCTTGGCTTTGTGAATCAATGAAGTAGCCCTGTCTCTTGAGAAATCCTTACCCTTGTGAAACTGACCTTGATATGACATTGGAATGGATCAGGGATTTGGGGTCAGACAGATTAAGACCTTATATATAAATAGAATTTAATTTGTAAAACTACCTTATGGAGTGTCTGTTATTGTCTTTTTTATTAAATGAGGAAACTGAGGCTCACAGTGTCCATTTGAGATGGTTTGAACCTAGTTTTGCTTCTTCTCTCTCCCTCAAGATGATGTTATCTAGTTGTGTGCCAAACTTTCTATATATTAAAAAGCCAAGTCTTTATTCCTGGCCTTGTCCTTTCCTTTGAACTCTGGATTCATGTTTCTAAATGCTCACTTGACATTCTACATGGATGTCTAACAACCATCTCTAACATATTGTGTCCAAACACAGCACTTTAATTTCCTCCCCAACACCGCCAGCAACTTGCTCTTCACCCACCCTCCACATTGTATTGATTGACACCACCATGTATCTAGTTCCTTAGGCCAAAACCTAGGGGTCTTCCTGGACTTCACCAATTCCCTTATCCCCACAACCACTGTGTCAAGGAGAACTCTTTCCACCCTGAAAACATTTTCCAGATATGTCTGCTTTGCTACCAAATAAACCAAAACCATCCTAGTCCACATCCATTCCTCACCCACCTTGACCACTGGGATACCTTCTGAACTGGTTTCTCACCTTCCTTTGCCCCTTCAATCCATTCTCTACACATTAGCAAGTAGATGTTTTCCCCGATGAAAACAGGCCCTTTCTCTGGTCTGCGTACCATGCTCAAATGCCTTCTCTAACACTAAAAGTAAAATCTAAGCTCCTTGCATCAAGCTTACAAGATCCTTCCTGATCTGGTCCTTGAATACATCCTGGATTTCGTCTCCTTCTACCCTCTCCCTGGCACACTGTGACCCAGCCAAACTGGTTTCCTTTATGTTCCTCAGACATCCCGAGTTTTCATCAGTGTTGGGGGATGCACTTGCTGTTCCCTCCACCTGGTTCCTTTTGGTCTCAGATCTTCACATTGTCAACTCCTTCTTACATTTCTGCTCAGTTCAAACATCACTCTCTCAGGGCCAATCTTGTCCACTCAACCTATTACAGACCCTCCACCTGAATAGCTAGCTGTCTTTCATCCCACTCTATATTTGCCCAAGGATGTGTCTCAATCTGGTATTATCTTGTTTATTTGGTTTTGCATTTATTGCCTATCTCTCCCAACTGGAATGTGGATTCCAGGGGGGCAAGAATTATGCCTCTTCTTATTCATTGCCATATGTACATTGCTGAGCACACAGTCTGATACAGAGTAAGTGCTCAATAAATGTTTGTTGATTGAACGAATGGCTGCCATTCTAAAGCTTCTAAGGTTGCTTTAGAGGAGTACTAATGAGAGGAGAGTCAAACGGTTGTATAAATGTGGCCCCAAATATAGTCCTAAAACCAAAGTACCATTTTATAAAAACAGTTTTATTACTTTGGGTGCATTTTGGAAGAAACTAAAATGAAAAACAAAAGCTGTCTTCTCTCAGTGTTCTGATCTCGGTCTTGTACACCTTGGTACAGAGGACAAAAACAGAATGCAACTTAAAAACAAGACCTCCTAAACAAGCGTGTGTCTCAGCTCTGTGGTTTTGCTTGGGTGGGGAGCTCTGGGAGGGCAGGGCCCCGGCTCACGCCTGACAGCTGGCCTGCTCACTCCTCCCTGCCCTCCGTCTCAGCACACTGATCTCCACCCAGGCTTCTGCTGGAGGAGCTCCTCTTCTTGACATGCCTACCTTTTCTTCTTCCCTTGTCCAAGTTGGCTCCACCCTCAGCCTGGGTTCTATTTTACCCTCATCCCAGTGGCCAGGCGAGCTGAGTTCATGGCTCTGAGTTAGAATCCTGGCTTCGCGACTTCCTAGATGTATAATCTTGAGCAAATGGCTACCTTTTCTGAACTTCAGTGTTCTGCTATGTGGAAAAGGGATAACGCAGTGCCCATCTCACCGAGCAGTGATAAGGAATAAATGAGTGGTGTTTGTGAAGGGCTTAGGGTAGCACCTCATGCACGCGAAGTGTGCTCATGAGACTTAACTGTTTTGTCCTTCCTGCACTAATCCTAAAGACTACATTTTCTGAAATATTTGGTTTTGGAAATTCAACTATTCAATTTGAATCTGAAATAGTTTTTATTCGAAATTGCCAGCTGTATTATGTGTGTGGGTCTTTCTTCTGTACCAAGAAGTGGGTTTCTTGAGAGCAGGAACCAGAGGACACAGATGTACAAGGACACTTTCTACCTTCCTTCTTAGAATGCTTCTAAGCCCAGACTAATAATAACTGCTGTCGTTTGTAGAGCACTTTACATTTTGCTGCCGCTACTCCTGTTACTACTGCCACTCACACTGCTAGTACCACTCTTTCTACTATTATTACTCCATCACTACCTTTGCTATTACTCTTACTGCTGTTGCTACTTCTGCTATTATTAACACTAGGTAACATTTATTGAATGCTTACTATGTGACAGGCAAGAGTCTGTGCACCTTACATTCGTTATCTCACTTGATAAACACAACAGCCAGTGAAGGAGATAGTGTGCAGAGTGGTTAGAAATGTTAAGTTGGAAGTCAGAGTTCCTGGCTTTGACTCCTGGCTCCAATGACTAGTAGCTGTGCGATTCTAAGAAAGTTGCTGAACCACTCTGTCTCAATTATCTTAAAATGGAGATATTAATAATAGAAGAGAATCAATGAGATAATGCACGTGAAAAGTTCTGTAAATCTCTGAACAGTGCCTGGCGTTTAATGAACACTCAAGTTATTGCTGATATTAAGAACGGTTTTTTAGTGTATTTAGGGGTTGTTTGTCCCCCTACTGTCCTGCCTTCCTCTGTACTCCCATAAAGCTGTGTTTTCTGCACATCTACTGCATATCCTACAGGATTGCAATAGTCTTTTACACCGTGGATTCTCCTACCAGCCTAGATGCTTCTTTAGAGCAGAGGACTGAGCCTCGTTCACAGTTCTATCCACATTACCTCGTACAGATCTGGCAAATCCTAAGTTTTCAATAGACAATTGTTGAATGGATAAAGGACTGAATTTTTGAGTGTGTATTGTAAACCAAATCTTATGCTAACTTGTTATAACATTTAATGCACATACCAACCCCATAAGGTGGAAGACATTCCTCCCTGTTTCTCCCTTTCTTCCATAGTAGGAAGGGACTTACTTTCCCCTTTTTATGGTTAAGAAGACTTAGACCCATGGTGCTAAGTAGCCTGGCCACAGTCAAGTGGCTTCTCCATAGAAGGCTCTGAATCTATAACTTTGGACTCTACATACCTATATCCAGAATATAGCTTAATAAATCCTAGATAGACTGAATTGCAATTTGGGAAACTCAATGAATATTCTTGAATAATGAGGCTTATTCTATCCCTTTATTTGAGAATAACATCTTGGCATCACCAGGAAGAGAAAGAATCTAGAATCCCTGCCAGGGTCTCTGAGCATGTCAAGCAATTTGAATCGGTGAGTATGTCACTAACCACAGCTGTGTGATAGGAAAATACCTGATTCTGTGTGTTTGGGCTCTTGACTGCCAGCTGAGCTGACTGCATGGCTGATCCACATCAATGTGGGAAAATTGTCTGTTAATCTTTTATTCCCATGTTCTTATTCAAAGAACACTGTTCCTAATTTGCCTGTGTTGTATGGACCTAATAATTGAAAGAACATAAAGTATTGTTTCCAGCTGGAGAGCAATCTCCTGGCTTAAACATTTAAAAAATTAAATACACATACACACATCTTCATTATAAAAGGTGGTAAATTAAACCCATCATAGAAAATTTAGAAAACAAAGGGAAAAAAATCACGCTTAATCCCACGACTTTAGCACCATTATTCTTAGCAAGTTGATGATTTTCCTTCCACAAATCTTCCTACTTCTTTTTACATTTTTATTTGTTGTAACAGTATTCATACAAAGTTGTTTCCTTACTTTCCCTTAACGTTTTAACAGAACCATTTTCCTTATTGTTATAATACAGTATCCATGGCCATAACATTTAAATAGTTAAATATTGCTCCCACAGACCTTGTTAATTTTCCAGTTCTCACTATAAGAATGGCTTATTAGATCTAATTTTGATTTTCAGAGCCAATGGTGAAGAGGTATGGAAACGCAGGTTTTTCTTTGCCATTGGTCAGAGCTCTAATAATACCCAATTGTTAGGCTTGGGGTTTCATGGTCTTCGCTATTTGCAGATGAAATTTGTTACAAAGTCATTGCATCTTTGTGGAGGGATGTGAGAAATATCTGATCCAATTGCCTCATTTTGTAGAAGAGGAGATTGAGGCCCATTAATCTGTGTGATGGTGGCCCCAGGTGAGAAGGTGTGCATCATTTTTAGGAACAGCAAGGAGGCAGTGTAGCCAGATGACAGTTGACAAGGGGGAGATGGCAAGGACATAAGGACGGAAGGAAAGTGTGTGTGTTTGTGTGTGTGTATATGTGTATATGTGTGAGAGCTCACGTAGGGCCTTATGGTTCCCAGTAAGGCCTTGGACTTTTACTCTGGTAAGATGGACAGCCATAGGCACCACTCTGGCTACTGTGTTGAGAATAGAATGTAGGGGGAAGAGTGAAAGGAGGAAGATCATTGGAGGCAATGCAGAAATACGGACAGAGATGATGGTGGCTCAGGCTGGAGTGGTAGCATGAAGGTGGCCAGAAGTGGTCAGTTTCTACAAATATTTTAAAGGTTGAGATGATAGTATATAGTATTTGATAGTACATGAGATGATAGTATAGATAGATGGATTAGATGTGGAGTGTGAGGGAGAGAGAGGAGTCAAGCGCGGACTTCCAGTTCTTTTGGCCTAAATGACCAAATACCTGGTATTTCCATTTACTGAAGCAGGGAAAACTTCAGGAGGAACAGATCAGGGGTGCAAAGGGCAGCATAGAGAGGCCAAAATCAGCAATTCAATAACAATTCAATTGCTGTTTATCAGACATTCAAGTAGAGATATCAAACTAGCAGTTGGACATACAAGTCTAGAGTGCAGGAGGTGGGTGCGGAGATATAATTTGGAGGTTTTGATTGTTGAATGGTGTTAAAAGCCTTGAGACCGGATGAGATGACCTAGTGGGTAAGAGTAGTTTAGTAAGAGAAGAGGACCGAGGACTCTTTTTTGGAGAGAGGAGGAGGAGCCTATGGAGGAGACCACAAAACAGCATCCAGTGAGGTGTTTAATGGCTGCATACCACCCCACCACATGGAGAAACTGTAATTTGCTGAGCCATTCCATTGGGGAAGGACATTAAGTGGCTTTCTGTAAGTACTCTAAAATTTCTACTACCCACGTTCTAACAATGTTCTCCCGTATTTCCCTGGCCCTTCATGCAGACATCAACTATATGTTAGTACCTGGTGGGCTGATGCCCTAATCAAAACCCTGGGGGCACCTCATTAGATCTCTGACTAATTCAGTGTTTTGCATAATTTATTATAATTAGGCTTGAACTGGGCTAAATTTAGCCTTTACACCGTCACTGATGTGAGAGAAATTCATTCCATTCAATCCAATAATCCTTATTAATTGTATAAATTAGCTATAAGTTAGCAGTAAATTAGTTAATCTATACTGGGTAATGAATAGTATAAGCAGTTCTGGCAGTGAGCAAAATCTACTGACAGGAATGAACTGCTTACAAAGACTTTCATGCATTCTTTGCTTGGTTACAATGACGGAAACTCTGGCACTATGGTTTTCACCTCATCTCCGAGGTACCTGACCTCCTGCATGCTATCCAGAAGCTCTAGGATAAAAGAGGAGGTGAAATCACAGGTTCTGGGATCATCCAGGCCCATATTAGAATCCAGGCTTCCACTCATTGGTGGTGTGGCCTTGGGAAAGCGCCTTCCTATCTCCATAATGAGACTATAATATGAATAACTACTGTAGAGAGTTTTAAGAATTAAATGAAATATGGTAAATAAAACGGATGGACAGAGTAAGTTCTTCACAATGATGAGCTCCCTAACTTTTCCTGTGAGTTTAGTTTTCAAAACCAGCTGGAATGACATCTCCTCTAGAAAAGGAAATTGGTTATTCCCAATTGCAATGATCGTCATTCTGGAAGCTCACACAACATGCAAAGGTTGCCTCCATTTTGTGTTATTTTGTACTACCTTAAAGTGAAGTTAGATATTTGCATGTTTCTCTTGCTCAGGAAAGAACCGAGACCTTATTCACGAGTGTATTCTCCCTGGCACCCCCCCTTTTAGAGCGGTATGTAATACATACCACTCATAGTGTGTGTTCAATATTCTAATCTTCTATATTAACTCTATCCAGAGAATTTCAGTGTGGATCTGTTTAATTAGTAGCAAGGTAGCTGAGGTCCTTGTGTGCATTTGAAGGTAATACAATGGTGTTTTAAAAAAATCTTTCAAATTCATGATCTGCCCTCCCTCTCTAATAGCCTGAATTTAAGAGGTTGATTTGAGAATGTTAACGCGATTTCCTTTCTTAGATGGGTGTTCCTGTATCTTGGGTAATTAAAAACCGCCACCATCTAAACTGAGAACCAACCGCAAGAACTGCTTAAAAAGAATAAAATGATTTTAACTTCTTACTAGGCCCGGATTCTTTTTATGGTTTTCTTTCTCTTTCTTTGATTAAATGACACCCCCACCACACACACACACACACTTGACAATGAGTCACTTATTAGACTTATTTGTAGAGTAATTGATAAGCTCTGGAGAAGGTGATATATGATTAAGCACTAGCTTTTTCAACCTCAATTGCCGTTTCTTTATGACTTTTTGGGCAGAACGAAAATCTGCCTTTCAAAAGAAATATCTGTGATACAGTCTTAATGAATATGATCAAGCTTATATGCATGTATTCGGACGGGAAAAAGATAATTCAAGTCAGCGAGTGCTCCCATGGGACTATTCCTGTGTACTGTACTAAGAAGTGTGTAAAATAAATGAACAATCACTGACTATGCCCTAGAAGTTCAAAGCTACCACTTATTGAGCTTTTACTGTATTCCAGGTGCAATGCTAAGCATTATACAAACATTTTGGTAATTATTTCATGTTCTCATAACAGCTCTGTGAGACTGAGTTTTTTTCATGCTCAATTTACACACCTAGAAAGGGAACCTTAAAGATGTAATTAACTATTCCAACCAAGGTCACTTGGCTCATAAATGGTGGCATTGGATTTTTAATCCACATTTGCCTGTTCCAAAGTCTGTGCTCATGCCCACCCTTGAGCGCCTCTTTTGTAAAAAGATTAAAAGATGAAATGGCCACAGATATTGTCCTTCAGAAGCTCTCAGTCTTATGGGGTGATAAAATATGTGAAACAAACCCCGTAATTTAAGGGACAAAGTGGGACCCTAAGAAAGATCGAGAAAAACGTTATGGATGTTCCAAATGAGGAGAGGTGGTATTCTAACTGCTAACTTCTTCAGTTTCAACCAAGCCATCACCTCCTCCCAAAGGGCATTTTTGACTGTCTAATGCTCCTCCGTGCCCCCCCCCCCCCGCATACATGTCTTGTCAGTATACTCACCCCTGTAAGTGCTGAACCGCGTGGAAGGTTAAACTGCTTGGCATGCGATAGACGCTAAATGCGTGGAATGAAGGAGTGAATGATATCCATGCTTCAAGGAAGGTACAGTGTGTGAGGTGGCTCTGAGGGACAGTAAGGATCTGCATGTGTGAAGATGAGAGTGGCAGCCCGGAGAACATTCCCAACAGAAGACTGGTTTAAATAAGTACATAGATGTAAGCAAATGCGGTGCTTCCATGAAGAATAGCAGAGAATGGTTTTGTTGGCCGTGATGGGTTCAAGAAGGGCAGCAGTGAGATAAAACTCGGGCTGTGGGCTGGGGTCAGCTACAGAGAACCTTAAATTCCAGGTCAAGGGATTCGCATTGTTCCTTAGCAAATAAAAAGGAGCCCTTGCAGGTTTTTGAGGAGTTCTGTGACTTAGCAAAATTCATTGGTATTAGACTTTAAAATATATTGGGATGGAGCAGGGCATATTGGAAAAGGCATTGTAACAGACATAGATTTGGATTTGAACCCTAACCTGGTAATTTACTGGGTAGCTTCAGGCATATAACAACTTCTCTCAGCTTTGCTCAGTTTCCTCGTCTACAAAACAGAATAATGAGAAATACTGTTAGAGTGGTTATGGAGGTTAGAGAAAGAGTATGTCTTGTGCTTTTCTTAGTCCCTGGTAAGTAGTAAGAGCTTAAGAAAGAGTATTTATTAATATTATAATAGGTCAGAGAAGGAAGAGACCGAAAAAGAGGGATCTCTGGGAAATTTGTGCAAGAGTCTTGATGAATTTCCAGGAGGTCCTTGACAGAGAAGTGGCAGTGGAGATGCTGAGAAGGAAAGTGAGAAACTTGCAAATGATTAGAAGTCGGAATCAGAGGAGAGCGGAAGTTGGCTCTGAGATAGTCATGAACACAAGCGTGACTCCTGCTGTCAAAGATCTTAGAGTCTTATTTCAGAGACAAACTTCGTGTCAATGGGTTAATTAAGGCACAGAGCCCAAATGAGACAGCGTGGGATAGACTTCTGGAGACACAGAAAAACCAATAATAAGTCATGGGTGAAGCAGCTGCAGTTTACTGAGCACCTGCTTCGTGTCAGGAAATGTGCTGCATATATTTCCTTACTTAATACTCATTTTAGAGATCAGGAAACTAAAGTGTTAGAGGTTCAATAATTCCTCAAACACAGAGATCTGGCAGGTGGCTGAGTTGGAATCCAAAGCCATATCTGTCTGATTCCAATGTATGTCCTCTTAATCATTCTCCTAGTATATAAAATACACAATGAATGCTCTAGAAAGGAATTATGTTGGGTTCTAAAGTGTGGGGTGGGTTCTCAGTGGGAGGAGGGAGCATTTGAAGCACAAAAAAGAACATGAGTGACATGCCAGGAATCAGCTCCTTCTATCCATGGGGCAATGAGGAAACTAGCGTAATCAGCCAGGGTTATATTTGATATTATCTTTTCTCCTGGGGAAAAAAGTAATGTGATTCTTTGTTTTCCAAAATAAAGTTAACTATAAAGAAAATTTCTTTCCAGATAGAGTCTCAAGAAACAGCAGTATCTGTTCATGAAGAACAAAATCAGTGATTAATTGAGTTCAAAATTTTACAAAAGTGGTAAAGTTTGTAGCATATTTTAAGAATGTTGCTTTGCTATCGGAACTCAGCATTGTTCTGTAGTCTCTGCTGTCTTCTTTTTGTGGTACCATTGTTTTTCCGCTCCATTGTCCATTAGAATTTATTCCAGTCTTGAAATTCCTTTGAAGCTTTTCTTATGGATCCTCTTTATCCCGGTGGTCTCTCCTGTCACCAATCTTCTACACCCGGCACCATCCCCTTTCCAGGTACACTTGATTCTCATTATTCACAGTAAATATGTTGTATAAAGTTGCCATGAACACTGAATTAGTGAATATTGAACTCTTGCTCCTAAGCGAAATATAAAATCAGGTTCCTGTGACCCTCTGGTCACAACATTTTCATCAACTGATCAGTACATAAGCTTGCTTTCTATGTGTTTCTACTTAAAGACACCTTATTTAACATACAGTGTTGATTCGTTAACATTGAACTCACAGCCTAGAGCACTATAACTCACATTTGAACAAAGCTTATCTAACGTGTATTTTCTCTGTCAGGCACATCACAGCCTTCTTGTGCTTTGGGACACTGGACAGCACTTCAGCACTACCATCGGGGGCCATTTTAAACAGCGAACCAACAAAAAGCACAAAAGCGAGAAAAATGTGGTGCTAAATAGATCAGGAAAAGGACACCTGTTTACAATAAGATAGCTGAAACAAGAAGGGAGAGCATCACTTTGTTGGACTATAGCTGGGGATGCACACAATGGGTAAGGCAAAATTTTGGTGCTCTGCACAAGTGTTATGAAGGACCCTGAAAGAGCTGTGGCTATTGATTTTGCGGTTACAAATAAATTTCAGCAGGTAAGAAAATACACAAATATGGAATCCACGAGTAATGAGGATTGACTGTATTCACCATGTTTAACAGGGCTGAGTTATAACATCACACTTTGCCACTAGGTGTTACCATACCACACAAGAGCTACTTCAACGCTGAATTTCCTTCAAGTTCTCTAACATAAACCAGGGCTCCGTTCGCTCACATCTTTGTGTTCCTAGCTTTGTAGAACAGGCTTGCCTAAATCAGTGGATCTTTTTAAAAGTGGGATGAGTATACTAAGAAGACATTGGGGAGCAAACACTTTATTTTACTACTACTACTAGGCATCAGAAGTTGGGACTTCTCTGTAGCAAGTGTTTACGTCATTGTCAACAATTTGCCAATGACGCATATAAATTCAGTTTGGGGGAAGCAGTGAAAATGGAAAGAATTAAGCGGAGGGGGAAAAGGTTCAGGGAAGGTGCCTTCCAGGAGATTTAATTTACCAGGAGCATTGAAAAGAAAGCATCACCATCGAGTGCCAGGAATGGCTTTGCCATCAGGCTGTAAGGGACATTCAGCAGAGGCCCTGTGGGTTCTGTATGAAGTTGTCCCCCAAGGGTTTGGAAAGTCCAGATTCATCCTGAAAGAAGACATATTTGCTTAGCTATTTGCTTGCTGAGTAAACATGACCACCACAGAACTGTTTTTAGCTGCTTCTCATGGAGGGGCAGTCCAGCTGGTTTGATGGCCCAGACATGTGGTGCTGGGCGTGGGATGGATCTTCCCCGAATACCCTATTTTATCTTCTTGCTTCACAGTTCCGGAGTCTTCAGTGGCTCCCAAAGGTCCACAGCCAAATTCCTTGGAGTGTTACCCCAGAGACCGACACAATACGACCTTGGCCTATTTTTCACGTCTCCCCATCCTTTCCCACTGTAGCTAGAAAGAGGCTTTTCTATATGGCCGCTAAACAAAATGTCATACACCTATTTCCACATTTTTGCACCCCATTACCAACATACGTGCACTTGATTCCATTTCCTCACCATCTGAGTAGGAAAACCCACCCTTTAAGGCATAGCTTAGGTTTCAACTTTATTTTTTTATTTTTATTTATTTTTTTGAGGAAGATTAGCCCTGAGCTAACATCTGCCAATCCTCCTCTTTTTACTGAGGAAGACTGGCCCTGAGCTAACATCCGTGCCCATCTTCCTCTACTATATACGTGGGACGCCTACCACAGCATGGCTTTTTGCCAAGCAGTGCCATGTCCCTACCGGGGATCCAAAGGGGTAAATCCCGGGCCTCCAAGAAGCGGAACATGGGCACTTAACCGCTGCGCCACCGGGCCGGCCCCAGGTTTCAACTTTAGAAGAGTCTTTCTTGAACTTTTAACCCCACAGTGAATTCTTCCCTTACAAGACTAGGTACACTCAGGATTCTTCCAGCTCAGAAATCCTGACTTCACGAATTGTCATCTGTATCACTCCTCTGTCATTCGTGTTTATCTTTCCAGGCTGTCATCTTACAAATATTTATTTCAGTTTCAGTTCATCTATAGAACCGTATTGCATTCCTCTTTGTGGGTCAGACTGTATGTTGCTTCTTGGTTCTTTAGCTTCCTTATCTGTAAAATGAGGATAATAATAGGAACTACACTGTAGGGTTGTTTTGAAGATTAAATGAAGAAACATGAAACAGTGCTTAGAAGACAGCCCTGATTAGGGAATAGGCTTAATCCACTATTATTAATCATTTTATGCTTCTTTGCGTCTACTACCCCCATGACAGTAACATCATAAATGCTCAACTTCTATTTAGAGTGGAGTTTTCTCATACGCCTATTTAACTCATGCAAATTCAACTACATGCTCTTTTATATGTAAGTACAATATTATAAAATTATATTTCTGCACAAACACTAATTACTGTATCCATCGTATATTTATATGTATATATTACTGTGGCAGATTATATATAAAAGAACATGTATAGTGTCCTTTCTGGGCAACTTAAGGGATTTTCAATGGTAATTTTAGCTATATGTAACATTTACATGTCACATGAGATTCAACCCCATTACTATATGTTAGATGTTTTACATACATTATCTTGTTTAATCTTTGTGCCCATTCATTTCACAGAAGAAAAATTTAAGGCTCAGGGAGGTTAATCAACTTGCCCAAAGTCACACAGCTAGAAAAATCAAGATTTTTAAACTACAACAGTCTGAAACCCAAGCCTTTGGCCATTCATTCCCATCCTTATTGACTGATCCGGCCTGTGAGTACCACACAGACCCCCGTGTGAGCAGTGGTCAGTGGTCAACAAAGAAAGATAGGTCATCTCTGGAAATGTGGCCATGGGAGCTCTGTCTGGCCTCCAGGAGTGAGGGCATCTATAAAAGACAGGGGACAACTCTTTTAGTCTGAGCCTCTGGTTCTTTTAGATACATGTACCATGTCCTGCATGTCAATGCAAGCTGTGGCTGGAAGCCAGTCTTTGACTCGGTATCCACTGGCTGATGTAGGCAAAGCTCTGATTTCATCAGCCTAATGTCACTCAGTGTTTCTTTTATTGCTCTTGAGGTGACATCTCCTGACAGCACCTGATGACATTGTTCTGGGTGGAAGTTCGCAAGGGATCCTGCTCAGGAATATTTCCAGTCCAAATCTGAGCTCTTGATTTGATTTGACTTGAGAGAGTAATGAATTGGAAGAGAGTTGGCTCATAGCTCAGGACTCGCCCCCAAACACTTTGCCACATGAACAGAATAGTAACATTCTCGTTGTTGAATTCAATAAACATTTGCTCTGTGCTGAGTCTTAGGCATAAAAAGGTTAACAGGACATGACCCTTACACTCAAGGGGCTTATAAACAAGCCATATTCCATAATAAATTCCACATTTCCTTTTTACTAAGACAGATTCCAGGCTGCACTTCTGTATGGTTTGCTCACTGTCTGTGAATTCTGTTTGTCCATCTGTGTTGGCAACACTTGCCTTGGCTGGAAAGGAAGAGTGACCAAAACTGTGAGGCAGGACAGGTGACAGGATGCTCACTGAGTGAAGAGTTAGGAGACATAGCTCAAATTCTAGTTCTGCTCCTTATTTTCTATGTGGCTTGGGATGCATAATTAAATCTTTCTGAGATTTTCTGTCTATAATGTAGATAATGCTATTATTTCCCTCATATTTGCTAATACACTTCAGAGTAATCTATAAGCTGTAAGGCATTCTTATTTTATATGAGGTTAAATGTGTTGTATTTTATCATAGCCTACATTTTGGAAATCTAGAAATCCATCTTTTGTTAGCTGTAGTCTTTTTTAATTCACCAGACTATTAAATTAATGAGACCATTCCATCCCCTGACTTTTAGGTAAATGGGTATTAATGGTCATATTTCCTGTCTTTTAAGAGCTGGCAATTAGTTAAGACCATAGTGATTAAATTTCCTGGAATGGATCCGGCACCTAATACAATTATTCTTTCCCAAGCAAAGACTTGAGAAAGCTTGAGAAAGGATTTCAGGGCTACCTTTGGATAAAGAGAAGCAGCATGCAGAACTGATGGGATCTATACGAAATTTAGTGGTTCATGAGGATTAATGACATGCAATATTCGAAATCTGGATTAATCCTAGCACACTTGAATTTACCTTCTATCTTCTGAAATCAGGTTCTGGACGCTGTTTGCTATACTATAGCAGACTTTCATTTTGGAACATGCAGATGAAATCAGTATTGAGTTAGTAGAATAGTCAAGCGTGTTTTGACCTACTTCCAGGGAACTAAGTTTGATGTAAAGTTTATTTCTTCTCAGTAACGACTCTGTTATTCAGGATAGAGGGCATATTCGCATGAAGAAATCAAGATTCTAAGTAAGAGGATATTGACCCATAAGAGAAACTGGATGGCAGAACAACTATGGTTAGCTGAATGGGCTTTGGAGCCAGACTTGAATTTAAGTCCTGATTCTGCCACTTATGAGCTGTATGATCCTGAGTAAATTATTGAACCTTTCTAGTTTGATTTTCCTCATCTATAGAATAGGATAAGAATGGTAACCCCCTCATAAGGTTGTTGTGAAGAGTAAATAAGATAATGAATGTAGAATGCTCAAAATGTTGACCATTATCACCACCATCTTCATCATTGTCGTCAACTTCTTCCTCATCACCATCATCTGCCTTCACTTTCCCACTTATTCCTGTGGCTCAGTTGAAATCCATCTCAGCATTTCAGATCTTCCACTTGATTCCAGCCTGCCATCTCCTATATCAAATAATGGCTCATGTTTTCTTTTCTTAACAGATTCGTTTCGTGTCTTCTAAAACTCATTTAGCTCAGCTATCTGAAGCTAACTCTTGAAGATCGGAGTAGATTATGCTTTTTGATCCTCACAGAAAAATGGCCAAAATACCCACCTAGATTTTCAGAATTCCAGCAATGGGGGATAAAATATGGTCTCAATGACAGTTGTAATACAGTACTTATTTGGCTGGCACTCCCTTGCTCTTCCCTCACATTCAGCCAAAATGGTGCCTGGAATCCCAGAGAGTGTGTCATTCACGCTCTGAGGAACTAGTCTTCTTGGCTGTGATAATTGCAGTTTGTTTATTATCTTCCATCTTCCATTCTCTCATTTACTCATCCGTTTGTTCACTTATTCATTTGCAACGGTTACTTTTTCCATGCTATGGAACAGGCTCAGGGTGTAAAGGAGAGACATGATGGCTGTCCTAATAAGACACGCAGTCTAACAAGGGATGTTAAAAGGGAAACAGACAATTACAATTCAGTATGATAAAGGTTATAGTGAAGGAAGCAGAGTGCTGGGAAGCATAGAAGAAGAATGCCTGACCTGTGTCGGTGGGTCAGGGAAGGAACGTAGAAATGGTTGATGTTGCAGCTGGGTCTGGCCAGTCAAAGAGCGAAGGTGCAAGTGGTCCAGACAGAGGCACAGCAAGAGGCTAAGGGAGAACTCCATCTTGCGGCTCTCCGCAACCACCAGCAATCACCTGCTCTTGGCTGTCTAGCCCTTTTTATTTTTACTTCCTCTTTTCTTGATAACTTGACCAGATACCTGAGACATGAAGCAATGTGAATGAGAGCCACTAGTTAACCTTTGAAACCTTCCTCTGTGATCTTTGAATCAAATGTGTGTTTTCACGCAGAGATGCTTAGAGATTGTGACAAACCCAGTCAGGATCCTCTGTGACATGCAATTCTGTATCCCCTCTGACCTCAAACTGAGACAGATCTCTGTCTCTGTCTCTCTCTCCTTCTATAGTCTACACGAACTATACTTGAGACTTCAAACCAGAGGGGTAATGTGAGATGTCCAGAATCACACAGCAAGTCGATAGCAGAGACAGGAACTGGAGACAGGTTCTAACTTGAGGAAAAACACCCTTGCACACAAAATAAATTTTCAAGCTTTCAAAAATTTGCTGATGCCCTTCCTCTACCTGGAATGTCCTTCTCCACATCCTACCAGGCTTATTGCAAAGGCCACTCCTCTAAAAGCATCCACAATTCTCCAACCTCTGCTCCACCACCCCAGTCCTAGGAAGGATTAACTACCTGCCCTTCTGTGCTCTCTGGCATTTGTTGAGGCCTCTCTTTTAGAGTTTATCCCTCAGCGTTATATTTGCGTTAGGTGGAAATTGTCAAAGACTGTCAAGACCGGAACTATCTCTGAGTCATCTGGGTATCCTTGGCATCTAGTAGGTCCTCAATGAATCTTGCTGTATGGCTCAACGATACATCTCAGAGATGTCTTATTTTATTTGGGTCAAGGTGCCTTTCAGTTTGAAGCCATCTGCAAGTTTTCTTTTTAACCTCAGAGAAGGTCATATTCCTTTCCAATAAGCTTTTATCTTGACCGTGCTCATGGAGTTGGAGGCTTGTGTAGGCCTAGCTATTGGGCAACATGCAAACAGAACACTCTTGTGATGCATGGGTGCGAGATTTCCATCAAGGACACGCACTTGATAAACCACTATTTTCACAGAAGCAAATACAAACCGTGGTTACCCAAGCAGACCAATCCTGGGAATCCTCTCTCCGTCTTAAACAGGATTTCCTGGGTGAATTCTTTTGTCTTCTTGCAAATATCCCAGTACTTTCTGCTGCTTTCAATTGCAGTTTTCAAATCCAGGGGTCTGAGGCTGGGATCACGTGGCTGGCTCAGTGATTGACTGATTTCAGAACCCGAAAAGGAGCCTTTCCTTACTTCACTGGAAGATAAAATCAGTGTAGGAGAGATTTTGGAGTTGGAAAGAACTGAGTTCTAGTTCTGGCTCCATTAGTGCAACTTTGAGCAAGTCTCATTACTCCTCTAAGCTTCAGTTTCCACACCTGCAAAGCGGGGTGTCTTCCTGGAAGGGTTTTGGAGAGGACTAGATGTGATAACAAAAACGGGTAATGAAATGAATCTAGTGGATACTTGGCACTCCTTAAAGGTGAGTTCCCTCTCCTTCCAGAGAGGTGAGGCAGACAAATGATGGTGAGATAATCTCTTTTGAGGGTGCTAAAAGCTGCTAAAGGTAGCAGCATTTTGTACTAACTGACTTCTTTTGCACCTATTTTTTCCCTTTTTTGGATAGAGGCAAGTCAGTATTTCCCCTGATAGGTTTTGTCTTATTTCCCTCAGCTGCCTGAAACCACCAATTGTTCTTTTTTCTGAATGGAGACCCCACGGGCCGCCTTCTCACCACAGTGGTTGTTTGGGCCCTCCCCCAAACTCTTGCACCCCTGCCCTGTCTCACCCCAGCCTGCCGTTGCTGCAGTGACCATTTCCCAAATACCAGGAACTCAGCGTACCGCAAACTGCAAGTTTGCTATTACTTTGGTCCAGGGTTTTGACCCATGCAGCACATCCTGTTAGAACAAAATAGGTACTGAAAGTGGTAATTATAACACTGAACACCCCTCCCTGTCACATCCCCCACCCTGTGAAATTCCCCAAGAAGAGTTAGAGAGGTGAGGCAGGGGGACGAATTTTCCTGAGGGCCAGAAGGCACTCAGAACAGATGCCCTCCCATCTCCCTACTACTTGTTCATGTATGAAGAAAGATAACGTCATCTATTTCTTCGAATTGGTAATCTACGCACATAGAACACAATTAAAAAGCTATGAAGTGATCTCCGATGAAAATGTGCTGCTCCTGTCCTCCACCCTATATTCTCTATGGCAAAGCCAATTTCCTGGACAATTTCTTGTATCTCTCTGCAGTATTCTAAGCATATGTATTCTACATTTCCCCCCGCCCCGCACAAAGTAGCGTAATACACATATTGTTTTGCACCTTGATTTTTGTACTTAGCCCCATATTCTGAAGCTCATCAACACTTGAGTAGATATGGACCTCTCTCCTTCTAAATGAAGAGATAGTACTCATTTATATATATGACAGAATTTATTCAAGAAGTTCTCTGCTGATGGGCATTTAAATTGTGTGCAAAAATGCAATGACTAACTTTGTGCATAAGTCACTTCTCCTGATTTAGTTCTAAATCCATTAAGAAAGTATGAAGGTGGAGGTACCATAAACTGGCTCAGAAGCCCAAACACCTGGAATTTCTGGGATGTTCCTGCCAGCTCTGCTTGTCCTTCTTGGGAATTCTCACTCTCCTTTGAAGATTGGGCTCACAGGTCACTTCCTGTTTTAAGCCTTTCTAGACTAGCACCAGCGAGGAAAATTTGCTCCTGCATCTTTTGGGTTTCTAGGCAGTGGCTCCCAAGCTGTAGCTGTATAAGGATGGCCCCAAGGACTTGTTAAAACCCAGATTGCTGGGCTCCACTTGCCCCCAGAGTTTCTCATTCAAGAGGTGTGGGGTAGGGTCTGAGAATGTGCACTTCTAACAAGTTCCTAGGTGCTGTTGCTGATGCTGGTGGTCAGGACCACACTTGGAGACCCACTGATCCAGTGGTTTCCCCACTGTTTAGCACACCTCTTATGGACAAGCCCCCCCATCCCTATCCTACTCCCAGCCTGGGTCAGCTCCTCTTGAAATACCCATCTTTCCTTCTTTAACCTGAAAACTCTATGAGGGCCGAGACTTGCCACATGTTTATTCCACACTCTATCTGCAGGGCTTCGCAGAGCCCCCAAGGATGTAATAGGTGGACAACACATGTGTGTTAAGTGAATGAATGCATTGAAATCATTAGTTTATTAAGCCTCTCCCCACAATGCTAAATTCTTTAAGGCCAGGACCTCTAGGTCCCTAAATCTCTTTCTTCTCCATCTCCATGGCCACTAGCTGGTCTTTTTGGCCTGTCTATTGCTCTGTAACTGGTCTTTCCAGCTTTGCTCTCACCCTTCTTCTAGTCCCTTCTCCCTAAGGCAGACAGACTGATAATCTAACAACATAGATTGGAAAGATTGGCAACTGCCTTGATTTCTATCAATAAGAGGCTGGTTAAATAAATTATCATGCATCTACGTCAGTGCATGAAGAATTTCTTAACTCTTTCTTAAAGTTGCATACCCTCTCTTATGGACGTCATTCAGTTAAATGCTATAGCATTGGAGGGGTAGGGTACTTTAGTATTACTAAATGATGCATTCTAAATCTCTATTTCATAGATCACGTTTCCACTAAAGCTTTTTTTTTTTAATTACTAGTTTTCTATTGATATAAGTTGTGCCTGGATCTTCAGTAAAGTATTTGAGGATATCAAGGTACTCATTGGTGGAGGGCTTCTTGTGGAAACTGATGAAGGAATTGCAGAGTCAAGTCAAGCTGGATTTCGTTGGCCTTGCTTAAGGACTTGAACTTTATTCTACAGTCAATAGGAGATGTGGAAATGCACAAAGTGGGGGAACCATGGTTGATTCGCATTTTAAAGAAACTCCTCTGCCTGCAATGTGGTGCTTGGCTTTAAAGGAAGAAGGGAGAACAGCCAGGAAACAGTCAGGTGAGCAGTAATGAGGGTCTCAGCTCAAGAACAATGGTAGCAGGGTTGGAGAGGAGGGGAAGATCCAGAGGCAAAACTGACCAGATTTGGCTTTTGACTGCATATGGGGTATGAGTCACATGGATATGCTTGTGTGCACGAGTGTGGGCACACGTGTGTAAGAGAGAGCATGCATGTGGTTTGTGTGTATGTTTTTTTTTGGTGTGTGTATGTTATGGAGGTGATGCTTGTGAGAATCAGTAGGATTAACAAGGACTCCCTAGTTCCTGGCTGCAGTAACTGGATAGTTGGTGGTGTGGTGTATCTAGTGTTAGAACACGGAGCAAGCAGCTTTTGGAGTGGTAGAGAAGAGGAATTCAGTTTGGGCTGTGTGGATTTTGAAACGCTCATAAGAGGAGTCCTGCAAAGAGGTGAATATTCCAGTCTGAGGCTCAGCAGAGAAGCCAGAGCAGGATAAGGTATATATTTGCGATGTTGGTGTACTCAGATGGATCATCCCAGAAGGGCAGGGACTGAAATCCAAAGGGTTTGGAGATCACCGATGCTTGGAATCACCAGGCAGAGGATATAGATTCTCGGGGGAGTTAGAACAGGAATAGTGAAAAAGGATGGAGGCGCACTATAGTGAAGGCGAGAGCAGGATCCGAGACCAGTGACAGGTCAGATGAGTTGATTGCTGCTGACGATTGCTGACGATGACTGGAGAGAAATCACAGTGACATGGAGCAGAAATCTGAACACAGTGTGGAGAGGAAGGGGAAGCCAGGGAGGGGGGATCAACCCTATCAGTAAATTCAGATGCAGAAGGACAGAGAACGATGAGGCTGCAACTAGATGTTTCCGTCTTGGGTTCACTGAAAACATTGCTCAGTTTTTGTTTGCTATGCAAACTGAAGGAATTATGTAAGCACTTTTATAACACCACCTCATCACGTTACCACTGAAAAATCTTGAAAATTTTGAAAACAATACAACAAACCGCAAGCTTAAAAAAATAGGAGAAAAAACCCCACTCCATTTCTTTGATTTTTGTGTCATTTTCTTCCAAGCTGTGTGACAATCATTGTAGGGAGAAAGATGGGTGATCATTTTAAACACTGTTTTAAGCATCTGCTAAGGCCACCTGGCAGTCAGATTCATTAAATATCGGTGCTGATAGGGACGGCATGGATTGCCTTTCTAATATCACTCTGCAGCTGGGTGACCTTGGATAAGTCATTTCACCAATGAGGAAGCTGCTGTGGTTTCTTATCAGTACAATGAGGCCCTTGGATGAGGACATCTGGAACAAGGCAGCTGTGGAGGACTCCACTGAGTTGATCCTCTGCTGGGCAGAGCTTAAGAAGGAAGTGATGAGAACTGGGGACATCCTCTCCCTTTCACACCTTTGCACTTAATGTAGCAACTTGCTGTTTTGTGCCAGGTACCAAATGCCAGTGCATCACAAGTTGCACGGCTGATTAGACTTCTAAAAGTTTGCTGCAATCTTACTTTCGTAATGGATTTCTGCAAGGTCAAAGTAAGATTGCTTTCAGAATGATCTGTGGTTTAAAGCAGCAAAAATTTAGAAAGTATGGATTCACAACTGGGTTTTGCTATTAACTATTAATTACAAACCACTGTCAAGCCATAGTTCTCAATCCTTAGCTGCATCAGAATCACCAGGAGAGCTTGTTAAAATTCAGAATGCTGAGCCCCAACAGCAGAGTTTCTGATTCAGTGGGTCTGGGGTGGAGCCTGAAAATTTGCATTTCTTGTAGTTCCCAGGTAAGGGATGCTGATGCTGCTGGTCCAGGGCCCACACTTCGAAAAACTAGTGTAGAAGAAAGACCCCTGGCCTCAGATCCCAGGTCACTCAAAGTCTCTGAGCCTCTGTTTCCTCATCCATGAAATGGGGACATCCAGGCCCAACAAACCCAGTGCTTAGAATTTAAAAAAAAAGAAAGAAAGAAAAGAGAAAACCAAGGTTCTTCTTCTTTTTTTTTCCCCTGCATTTTTTCCAAGCTGTACGCAGGTGGGCAGGGAGGAGGATCATTTTAAGCACTATTTCAAGTATCCGCTAAGTGACCTGTCACAATTTCTTAAATCTCTTTGCTGAGAGGAACTGTGTGGATTGCTTCCTCCAACCTACATCTACAGCTGGGTGACCTTGGGCAAGTCCTTCACCCTGGTGGAAACCTCTTCTGTTCGCATCTCATTGGGCAGAAATGGATCATGTTGTTACCCCTAGAACCACCCCATTAAGGTCTCTGTCTTCTGCCTTAAGACTTTAAGGACATTGATGACTGGTTCTACCTTCTGTCAATTTTGTGGGGAGACCTGGGCATATTGCTGCATAGTGATCAGAATTCAGACAGAACTAGTTTCAAACTTGGCTATGCCATTTATTAGCTCGTGAACTTGGACAAGCGACCTGAACTCATGGAGACCCAACACCTCATGATTAATATGGAAATAAAAATACAACTGACTTTCTGGGATGGCTATGGAGATTAAGTGATATCAGGGATATAGATGCTTGACATGTTTTTGGACACATAGTAAAGAATCAATAAATGGTCGTCATCATGTACTTGGAAATGCCCAAAATAGAGAGGTGGTTACTCAATAATTCCTGGAACCCACCTGAGCTAAATCATGACCAAGCAGACAGTTAGGGTATTAAAGCGATAACTCAAAACACCGAGAAAAAGAACGAAAGCAAAATAGCCCCTCTTTCCCTAAACGAAACCTCTGAATGTTCCCTTGTGGGCAGCAATGGGTGGGATGTGGGCCGACCCAGGAAGATGAGAAACAGCTGGCATGTCACGGGGAAGCCCCGGCAGAAGCCGTCCGGTCCACCTGCAGCAGCAGTTTCTGCAGCACCCCGTTTGCCAGATCCTAGAGGTGAAGAAAAGTCAGAGCAACCGCGAAGGGAGAGGGAGGGGGAGCAAGGAGAGAGCTAGTCAGACTTTGCAATTATCTCCCTGACTGCTTAGAATGTAATGTTCCTCTCTGCCCTCTTTCCTTTTCACGTTGTAATTTTCTTCACGGAAAGAATACAATGGAGAACATATTCCAGACTGTCGAGAGCTTGCTACTAACTCCAACGGCCCCGACATGGGTACAGATAAGGAGAAAAAACGGAGGTAATTTTTTTTCCCCTGCAGAGATTTCAGAGATTGAAGCTAAGACATCCAGTTGCATTTGAAAATCGCGTTACCTGCCCACTTAATGGTTTCGGTATGATCTGTCCCCGCTGTTCCGTGCTCAGCAAGTTTCAATAGCTGCTTTCCTTGCTGGGGGTTGATGCTGTACCACGGGATTCTCGCTTTACCCGCACGCACTGGAGAGGAGGGGCGAGTCAGCCTGGGCTGCGTGGTTTGCTCCACCTGGGTTCCCATATGAGGGTTTAATTGTCCACATTTTCTTCTCACCTGTCTCCAGGAAGTGGGGAGAGAGCGCAGAGCAGAGGTGAAGAGAGCCATGAGGACACAGGTGCCCTCTCCCTTCCCTGCTGATTCCCTCCATCTCCTCCCCACCTTCCTTTTTCATTCTCTCTCCTGTCGTTCTGTTCCTAGCCTGATTTTTCCCAAGCTTTCAACTTTGAGCTCAAATGAGCAGCCAGGCTGCATTTGGACACAATATCACCGAGTTGCCCTCCAGAACGGTTGTATATTTTCTCCAGCAGAACATGAAAGCGTGTGAAATGAGAAGATCCATTTTCTTATCTCTTTGTACTCATGTGGACCTGTCTGATGGAGTAGCTTTCCCAGGATATCTCTTAGCGCCATTAAATAACTTTAATGCTGCCCTGCTAAACCTTGTTTTCCAGGAGACCCCATCGTCTCTGAGAGGCCACATGGAGCAAAACACAGTCATCTGAACCAAGGGCTTCTTAGACCAGCCAGCCCCCAGCTGACCCACTAGCAGATCGCTGATGCATGCGTGAATCCAGTCAAGATGAGCTGAGCCCAACCTATATCAGAACAGTCCATCCGACCTACCAGCTAAAGAGAAGGAAGAGAAGTTTGTTGTTTACATTGTTGCCTTTATTGACCATATACTACGTGCCAGAAATTGCTAAATTCAGAGAACACAATGATATATGGAATCTGATCTCTTCTCTTGAATAGGTCAAGAGCATTCAAAGTGAGATTAAGATGGGAAAGGGCTACAATGTCTATTTGACAGATGGGAAAAACTGAGGTATGAAAGAGTGCTATGGTTTGCTTAAACGGGCACTGAGACATTGAGGTTGCGCTACGAGGAGAAGGCCAGAACTTGGCCATCCTTAATGTAAGCATTTACTCAGAGGAAAACTGTTAATCAGTTGGAGAAATGGAAAGAACACTTCCTTTCCAATCTTCACCTCTCCTTTCAAATATTTATTTTAATTTGCACTTATTTGGCAATGTAGGAAATATAAAAAATTTGCCCTAGCTTTGCTTACATTTTACGTGGGGAGAGGAGATATAACTGCCCAGAATTTCAATAACGATGCAAGAGTTTAAGGCCAATATTCACCAGCTAAAATGAGACGATCATTCTGAATTATACTGTCCCCCAATAGATCACGGTCATATCCACCAGACTTTGAGCTCCTGGGACCTAGGACCTGCGTCTTGCTCAATATCGCATGTCAGCAGCTAGCAGGGAAATGAGTCATTGAGATAATTAGGCATACAGTTTGCTTTTGCTTTAAGAGGACCGATTCTAAATGGCATTCCTGTTGTATTTCCTTTTGTCTTTTCGTTTGTTTTGTTTTAACTTTAACGAGTAGAATCAGAGCATTTCATGTCTATCATGGGGAGGAGAACCGACATTTGTCAAACACTTGCCACATTCTAGGCCCCATGTCAGGCCTGTTATGTTCTTAATGAATTTAATCCTCACAGTGACCATACGAGGCAGATTTTTATCTCTGGCCCTGTACAGATGTCAATACTGGGCCTCTCTGAGTAACCTGTCAAATTTCACACAGTAAGTATGTGGAATAGAATATTTTGACTTAAAACTTATTTCCTCTCTCCATGCTAACACTCTACCTTGAATCTCAGCTGGATCAACCCCTTACCTAGTGACTTGTAAATCTTCAATTTGAAAAGTTTTGCAATGAGGGGAGAGAGGAGGAAAGCCATAGTTTAGAAGAGGACTCACACATTTTCAGCTGGAAAACAGTGGGAGCCCCAGAGATTATGGAGTCGCCGTGGGATAGATTAGCATGTGGGGTATGTAATGACAGGGTCCCCAGACATTCCTGGATTGAGGAGTTTGTGCATGTCTTCCTGCTTTCACCAGCTGTACTTGCCTCTGATTTAATTATATGCTCAGGGTACAGATGCCTCTAGAATTGCAGGCCGTCGCTTGCTTCCCAGGAAGGGTTATTGGTTAGATGACGCTCAGCTTATGGAATGCAGAAAAAAATAGATGTTGGCTTGTCCCTTAGCAGTGGAGATACATTTGAATCATTGTGAGCCAAGATTCATTCATTAGTTCATCCAAAAATATTTATCGATTACTTGGTGGACATTTATATTTTCGTTCACCTTAACAGGAAAGTGGACAGAGTATTCCATTATCCTGGTAGAATGATTAGTCCAGAGCATATATTTGGACTGGGATATAAGCCAAGCAAGAGTCCAATATAGGGAATTAACACGGACACTCAGAGGAACAGTGTCTCTCAGATCTTGCGCTGAAAAGATTTTGAAAGACTGGGGTTACCAGGGGTCACTTTACTCACCATGCTAAGAAAATCTGCCTGAGAAGGAAGCTGACACAGAGGAAAGCAGACCCAAGACATGGAGAGAGAGGAAATATTTGAACACCTGGATCCTGCCATGCCTGAATCCCTTGATTTTTGTAGCTACATTGAACAGATTCTCTCACGGCACTCAACACTAGAATTGGGAGCTGGAAACAGGAGGTATATGAATTCCTTTCCTTTGCCTAATTTAGATAACTGTCTTCAATTTGTACGGGAAGGATGCAGAGCAGTCTGTCGGAGACATCGCTGATATTATAGAGCAAGCAGAATGCTTGGAGTCAGAGCTGTGGGTTTGAATCCTAGTCCTTGAATTCATTCCTTTAAAATCTAATTATGGGACCTACTGGTCTGGTCCCAGGAGTTGGGACTATAATAAGCTGTTTTCTCATCCCACAGTCAGCTCCCAGTCTGGTGGGGCATGCGAGCTTACTAAGTGGCTGCATAATTTAAAGAAATTGGTTGACCTCCTGACCCTCAGTTTCTGAGCTGTGAGAAGCAAATGAACTAGTGGATATGAAAGCATTTTGTAAATTGTGAAGAGCCCACGCCCAAAAGCTCTGCAAGGGTGGGGCCTGTCTTGATAACCACTGACCAAGTACCCATGTACTTAATTAAGTACTGAGTGCCTGACGATCATGTGGTTAATGCTCAACATGCTTGTTGAAAGAACACAATAACTTGTGCTATTTAGCAAATCCTTTTAGCTAGATGCTCAAAAATTCCTTTTTCTTTTTATAAGCTAGCTTAAAATGTATCACTAGAGAGAGTCCAGCTCCCTTGACCATGAGAAACTCTAATACGGAGGGTCCCTGTGGACATTTTAGTCCCCTCTGTACCAGTTAACTATTGCTGCCTAACAAACCATTACCACACATGCTAAAAAAACCCAACTATTTATTATTTTTCTTGAGTCTATGGGTCAGCTGGATGGTCCCAGTAATGTGGGCTGGTCTGGGCTGATCTTATCTATTCTCATGCATCAGACGCCAGCTAGTGGGTCAGCTGGGGAATGGTCTGTATAGGATGGCACCACATGGAACGACTTCAACAGGCCAGTCTGGGTTCTGTTCATGGTGGTAGTATGTTTCCAAAAGTCTGCAGCATTGCTCAAGGCCTCTTGAAGCCTGAGCCCAGAACTGGCCCAGTTCCTCCATATTCTGTTTTCCAAAGCAAGGTCTAAGGCTAGGCCAGAGCCAGGGAGTAGGAACATAGACTTCACCTTTTGATGGGAGGAGATGTAGCGTCATGTTGCAAGTGGTACAGATCCAGGGAGGAGAGAAATTGGAGAGTGTATGCAATCAATCTATCAAATATCCTTTGAGCTAAGGTGGGAAAGTCATTTAAAGCTGTAAACTCAGAAAAGGGAAAATGTGGATTCTCTCCTCTCTTACCTCTTTACCTGATCCCTTCTCTTTTTGCCCACTGACACTGCCCTGGCGAGGCTTTCGTGATCTCTGTTGCCTAGACAATTGTAGTAGCTCCAGACTGATCTGCCTGCCTCCAAAGCAATTTGACAAACATTTGTTTAGCGCCTTCTATCTCCCCAGTGCTGTGCTAAGCTCAGAAGAAGAAACAGACGTTCTAAGAATGTAGTCCTTCTTTCTGGACCTCAGCCCAGAAGGAAGGACAGACATTTTCCACCCGTAAGACAGACTGATAAATGCTTTTATGCCTTCTCACTGCACATTCCTCTCCACTTGGTCATCAAGGTTATTTTAACAAAGTTCTCCGTGTTGCCTACAATATAATGGGCCTGTTTCTTATCTGGCATTCAAGGCATTCATGAATTGCTCCCAATCTCTCTTTCTAGGCTCTTGCCCCATTACTTCTGGGAGAGACACCAACTCTTCTATTGTATGAAATTTCCATTGTGTTCCATTTCCTATGTCCCTCAACTGTATTTCTTTGCATGTGTCATTTTCTCTCTCTCTATATGTTTACCCCTTCTCTCTGCCTGTTGCAATACCATTCATGCTCACTTGTCAACCTCCTCTGAAGAGCTTTCCCTGCCCAACTGAGTTAGAATCATTGTCTTCTTTTTCTGTTTCCCTAATCATTGTTTTTTTGCTATAATGTCATATTCTTGGATTATGTACTATGCTAGATTGCAACTTCCTGAGTGCAGGTCTCAGCCTTGTCACCTGGGTGTCCATCGAGTTACCTGCTGTGTCCATCTCACAGTAGGTGCTGAGTTGATGCTGTTGACCTGAGTCGAATCACTTCCGCTTCCTTCCACCCGCTCTGCAGCCCTGCCTCCAATCTCAGAGCCGCCTAGAGTCACGGTCACTTTCCAGGACTCCATGTGAGAGGCACTTGAGTTGGGATGTGCCCTAGGCTGCTGAATTGGCATGAGTTACAGGCCTAAAAAAAGTCCTGCTCTGTACTAGGGGGTCAGTTACTAATTGTAATTCCTTCTCTGGCCACTTTTCTGAGGCTTGAACTCACATTGCCTTACTCACTTTATTTTTAGGTGTCTGACAGTTTAAAAGAGGGCTGGTTTATTATTACACTATGAGTAGCCCTCGGAAACTGGGTGCCCTGATTATGATAATACAAGCTGTTCAGATGAGATTCTTCTTTACTCCAAGTTTGAAGCCCCGTGTTTTAGGTGAGTGGCCTTCAAACTTCACTGTGAGTAAGAATCATCCAGAGCATTTGGAAGCATGCGGATTCCTGGGCGTTACCTCCAGAGTTTCTGAATTCCTAAATCTGGGCAGGGCCCAGGACTATGTAATTTTCTCTGGCTCCCAGGGGATTCAGCTGTTGGCTGCCTACACTTTGAGAAAAATTACTATAGAATTATAAGCATCAGACAATGAAGAAAAACGTTGGCTGCAGTTGGGCAACTGACGTGATGCCAAAGTTATCATCACATCCCAGAGACCAGGGAGGTCTCCAAATACCTCTCTTTTTGCCATGCCACTTTTCTGCTCAAGAACACGTGATGGCTCCATCTTTCCTCTGCTGGATCAAGTCCAAACTCCTCCCCATGCCATTCCAATCTCGACTCAGCTGCTCCTTGATGTCTCTCCTTCTGCAGGATGGAGATTTCATCTCCACGGCTTAGCTTTCTGCTTTTTGTGTCCCATCTCTTCTTCTTCATTAAGAATCACCAAAATTTGATTGGATGTTTTCCATATATCAGCCACTGTCCCATACATCAGTTTATTGAATCTTCAGCTCGGTCCTGGGATAAAGGTATTACCGTCATTCCCATCGCTGCTGCAGATGAGTTTCTGTGACTTGCCCACGGTCACACAACTGGCAAGTGGAGTTCAAACCCAGAGTGATGATCTAAGCCATTGTCCATGTGTGTGATACTGTGATGTTTAGGTGAAGTTATACAAATCACTTTCTTCCTTCGAGACTCAGTCAAGTACCCTCCTGAACTGAGAAGTAAACCCCCTTTTCCTCATCTGTGCCTGCCTAGCTCGAAGGTATCTGTGAGGATCAAGGGCCGTCAGGTACCGGATGTACTGTGTACGGTGTCTGGCACAATCTGGGTGACCAAGTGGTACTACTGGCTGGATGCCATACCCCTAGAAACCCACATCAAGTCTTTTCAGGCAGGAGAGATGAAAATAGTGTGTCTTTTGAGGAATGATGAGATTAAATTACCAGAAAAAATTCTCTGGCATCAAAGCACGATTTCCCCTTTTTCCTGTGGGTCAGAGGTATCACTCAAGAATAAAGATGTGAGGAACCATCCTTCCTGCTGAAACATTTTTTATCTCCTCTTCAAAGAGTAATCTCAGGGCAGCCACAGCCATGGAAACACAATGTGGCAGGTGTACTGTGCTGGGGATTAGAGGCCCATTTTCTCCCAGCGGGAGGAGAAAAGCTGCGGTCAGGGAAGATGAATGGACCGGGGCTGTTTTGTCACGGTCTGCAAAGAGCACATTCTCCCAGCGCCTCGATCAATCAGGGCCTGGTATTGAAGGCCCTCTGCTATCACTTTTGAGTGACTTGCAGCCCTATTGTGTCACCAGTGAGGGACTTCTCATCTGCTTGGGTGACCCAAAAGTGTGATGAGGCTTGCAGTAGGGCCTGGCCCACAATTAAGAGCAGATTTATTTGTTTCTTTGTTCCTTCGTAGCAGCTGGAAATGGGGGATACGTGGAGCTTTCCTTAAGAAGAGCTGCCTTGCCTGTGTTTTCACAGTTTTGCCCGTTCGGTCAAGTGTGGATGAAGCTGTTACTCTGGTCTCTCATAAGGAAAGGGTAAGATGCAGAACCGGGAGACAACGCTGCGTGCTGCACGCACAGGCCATCACTGTGGGGAGAAGTGAAGGGGTGGGCTTTGAGGGTGTGGATTCAGATCCTGGTCAATGGCAAACCACTCTCTGCCTCAGTTTCCCAAAACTGTAAAATGAGCTTGATCATGCATACCTCGTAAAGGTGTGGCAAGGATTAAAAATACTTACGTAAAACATCTGATGTGTGGTGAGACTACAGTATGTAGCAGTAGAGGACAAAATCCAGATTCAGACTCTATCAGCATTTTCCGGGGTGTGCAAGTACAAGGTGGCTGTTCCTTCATTTCGTTTGTTTCCTAGGAGCCTCGTGTGTGGTGGGCATGAGGTCAGCCTCTGAGGACATAAACCTGATGGAGACACAGGCCTCATGAGGAGTTCACGGTGAACCTACAACCAGCGTTTATGGAGCACCGGTGTGCCCGAAGGAAAACAGAGCCCAGATAATTTAAAGGACTCACATGCGCTCCCAGAGCTAGTAATTTCCCGAATCCATAACCAGGCCTCCAGATATGACATCCAGGGACCAGCAACTCCAGTTCTAAGAAAAGAGCAAAGCCAGTTACATCGTTCTGCACAAAGGCCCTGCTAGAGCTGAGCTACCCAGAGACCAGACCAGAGTGGATTACTGAATATAACTAACCAAATAAAAGTTAACTGAAGGACTAAATGTGATCACATGGAGAATGGACTCATCTCTTGCCAGGAGTGAGCTTCTCATCTGCTGGCTTGGGGAGCATTTGGCTGCCTTTTCCCCTTCCAGGCTGGGCAAACAGCTCATTCTGATGATCTGAGAGATGAGCCTCTGGTGATGTCAGTCTCCCCCTGGGCACGGGGGCCCATTATCACATGCACTTGACCTTCACTCTCCAATATGCTGGATCTCAGCTCAGGAGTGACTCAGTGACGGTGAGCCTGTGCTCCTCCTTCAGAGAGGGCTGTGGTTTTCCTCAGGACAAATGTTCCCAAATGTTCCTGCAAAATCTCCTTGCCAAGCCAGGTGCCTGAAGCCACAGCTCTCTGCCATTTCAGACCTAATTTAAGGTTTACTGGTACATTAGGGACCGGGAAGAAGTTCACTGAATTTGTTTCCCTAAGGAAACTAGGATGAGAATTTTTTACATTTGCTTCTGCAGATTCACTTTTTGCCCCCCTAAATTTCACTATGAAAATGTTCCAACATATAGAAAAATGGAAAGCACTCATACGCCAATCACCAAGATTCTACCATAATCATCTTACTATAACTTACTCGCCTTATCACATATTTATCTATTCATTTATCCCTCCATCCATCAATCTTATTACTACTAATTTCTTTTTTTGAGGAAGATTAGCTCTGAGCTAACATCTGCTGCCAATCCTCCTCTTTTTGCTGAGGAAGACTGGCCCTGAGCTAACATCCGTGCCCATCTTCCTCTACCTTACACGTGGGACGCCTACCACAGCATGGCTTGCCAAGCAGTGCCATGTCCACACCCGGGATCCAAACTAGCGAACCACGAGCTGCCGAAGCAGAACGTGCGCATTTACTTAACTGCTGAGCCACCGGGCCAACCTCTATCTTATTTTTTACAAAAATTCCAAGTAAGCTGCAGACATCAGAACAATCTCCCCTCAATACTTCAGCATTTTATTATTATCTAGAGTTTAATATTTGCTTATATTCTTTTTTCTTTTGAGTATATAATAAAATGTACAAATCTGAGGTCTATCATTAATGACTTTGACAAATGCATATGCTTGAGTCATGCAAGCCTCTTACGAGATACAGAACATTCCTGGCACCCCAGAACATTCTCTCAAGCCTCAGTCCTTGTCCCCACCCTCAAGTCTCCACCCCAAGAAACCGCTGCTTTTTGTTTTTACCACAATGATTAGTTCATCCTATTCTAGAGCGCCACATAAATTGAATTGTACTGTATGTTCTCTTTCGTACAAGCTTCTTTTACTCAGGCTAATGTTTTGAATTTTGATTCCTAGGTATTAAACTAGAGCCCATGAAGATTGCTGTGAGAGTTAAAAGAGATATGGCAGCTAAAGTGATTAAGTACAATGCTTAGCACATAGTGGGCATGCCGTAAACCTTAACTACTGCTACTGTGATCATTGTTTATAATTATTATTTTGATTTCATCATGTTTGCTTGCGTTGGCTGTACTATAGACCCAGTCACCAAAGAAAGGTATTTATCTCAATTTCTTCTCTGGAAAGTTGACCTCAGAATATTCTAGATTCTAACATTCTGTGGTTCAGAGCTCTTTGGGGTTATTTCCCAGCTATATCTCTCTATACTTACTTTCCCATCTAGACCAGTGGCAGCATGCAAAGGTGCTTGATACATCCTTTTATCCATTCTGGTGCTCTGTAACATGCTAAGCATGTAGGAGATAATTACAATCTCCATTTTACAGACAAGGATGCTAAGACTCAGGGAAGTAGCCAATAAGCAATAGAACTTGGATTTGAACCCAAGCCTGTCTGCTTTATAAATCACACGCTCTATTCTTGTCCTATGGTCTTTTGTGACTTACGTTAGGTACATATGGTGGTGACAAGTAAAGGTCCAGGTTGACAGCTGATGAAAGTGCTGGTATAAACAGTGACCAAGGTTAAGGATAAATGGCTCCACCATGCATACCTAGTACCTTTGACATATGTCTGACTTGACCACGTTGGGCATTATTTTGGTCCTAAGGCAGCCCTGTGAGGTAGGTAGGCAAAGATTATTGTTGCTACTTTACAGGTATGGAAACTGAGGGTCAGGAGGGTAAGTGACTTACACAAGGTCGCCAAGCTAATGTGTGTCAAGGTGGTTCGCGGAGGTGAGGAATGGAAGGAGGATTTGTAAAGGGTCTCCTGATTTTCAAGTGAAGGCTTTCTAGGGGGGTGCTCTTACTATTTGGAGAAATGACATGTTAATAAGAGATATCTGTGGGCAAATACATTTGAAATAAGAATATGATTCATTCGCAATCTTTCAAAAGATGTTGTCAAAATAAATTCCAAGTCAACATATTTAAAAATATATTTATTGAGGTTTTCTATGTGCCAGGTACTGGACCTGGTGCTCATGCATTTTCAGCAGACTTGCCGAATGAACGCTACCCAGGAGCGACGCAATGCCATCACACATCCTTCTTGGGAGCAACTCGAAAGCCTGCCTTTCGAGTTTACTTCTGTTACTCTCTCAGCTCAAGGCCTGAGTCATTTCACTAAATGAGTGTTCTGCCTTGGCCCTCTCCCAGTCAACAGCTGCAAGGTACCAGATTGGCACGAAGCAGGTGAGTGAAGTCAGCTTAAATTTAGCATCACTGAAATCTGTTCCTGTGGACTCCTGGGGACTACTCAGCATCCTCGGGACAGGGTAGTCACCTACACAGCCGCTGGTCCCAGGAGGGAGACCTTCTTTCAAGGATTAGCAAGGGCAGTGTGGTTTTCGTTTAGTCATCATCTGTGTGGTTGAATAGCATGACTGAACTCCTTGTTTAGAAAACAGCAGAGTGATCAGTGGGTGGACCCAGGGAGGAACGACAGGAACAGAAGGAAATGGGAACATGCACTTTACATACATTTCCACAGAATCCTAGGACCATCCTGTAAAGAAGGAGTACTTATCCCATTTCACTGTGTGGTAGGTGACGAGCGTGACCTACTCATGCTGGTTTATCTGGGAATTTTCCAGCTTTCACACACAAAGTCCCAGACCCCAGGAATCCCTCAGTCCTGGACAAAACTGGGTCACGTGAGGTGGATGTGAGGTTCTGCTTCTACTGCAAAGAGCGTGTTCTTAAACTTCGCGCTCTCCTGCTTCTCATCCATGAAGTCATCTGATCGTCCAAGCACTTTGTAATTTCAGGATGTTATACCCATTTTATTGATGGAGTAGCGGAGGCTCAGAGAGATTAATGACTTGTCCAGGGTCTAGTGACTAAGCAGCAGCAGAGGCAGGTTTAACATTTAGCTCTCCTTGACTCTCAGCCTCCTCTACACAACTCTCCCAAAAGATGGGTTGAAAGGCGAAGACGGACAGGTGTGGAGAAGAGGCAGCGGCTGATCTGGGCACGCAATCATCTGCTCTTGACAGCCTCATCTTGAGGGCACTTCCATTTTCAGTCTTTTAACCTTCTATTCCAGAAGGCCTTTATGGCTTTCTGACCATGGGTGTGATGCAGAGCAGCAGGGAAGGGGCGCCGTGAAGGATGCCAGTAAGCATGGCTGGAAGCCAGGGGGTGCTGAGAGGAACCAACAGTGTCATGGTCATTATCATCAGCTGCCTAACAGACAGCCTTGGCGTGGGGTCAAGGCTGTGAGAGAGCGCCAGCTCAGAGAGGGCAGGGGACAGTGAGGGAGGAGGGCCAGAGGGGCAGGGCTGGACCTCTCCTGATGCAGCCGCTGATCAGTCTGAGGGAAGAGCCTTCCATCATGTGACTCTGATGTGACCTGACAGCCCAGACCAGCTGGCAGAAGCCGCATACCCTGGGAGTGTCCTCTGTCCTAAGAAGGTCCTTCACAAGCGTGTCCCCTCTGCTTTTCTCCTCCCAGTGCATTTTAACATATCCCATTTGACATGGGTTGCTAATGCCCTACGTTTATTCACCATCTCATTCAACATTTATTGCGTGCCCACTGTGCTGCAGGGCCCTGTGCGAAGTGCTGGGGAATGGGAGATGAATAAAGCATGGCTTTTCTCCTTAAGGATTGACTCCTCGTTAAGAAGACACGAGTGGAAGGAACTTACAGTACCGTGGGTAAAAACAATGGGCTTCCAAGTTTCTCCTTCCCGAGTCTCCATCCTGGCTCTATGACCTTGGTCCGGTTGCTTAAAACTTTCTCTGAGCCTCAGTCTTTTCATCTGTAAAATGGAGTTAATAATGCTACCTCATAGTCTCTGGGAGGATTAAGTGCAACAGTACGTGTCCAGCGTTAGGTCCAGTGCCTGTTACCTAGTAATCACTCAATGAATGATAGTTATTTTTCCACTTCTACCACTTACTATCTCTGTAAGCCTGGGCAAGTCAGTTCGTCTCTTTATGAATACTGCCCTTCTGTAAAATGGGTATAATGGTGGTAACTGTCTTACAAGAATGTTGAGATAATTAGATAATGATTGTAAGGCACTTAGAACAACACCTGGCATACAGTATGAATTGAATGTATGATAGTGATTATTACCAATACTCATGGTAACATGTGCTACAACAGATGTAGACAAAAACTAAGATACTCTAGGAGAGAATTCTAGGCAAATGGGTGGGAAGGCATTTCAGGGAGAGGGGCAGCATGCGTAAGATATGGGGGGATGTGAGGACAGATGGCATTCTAAAGGACTGGCTCAAATTGGGAGATCAGGGTCACACAATGGACAGAGGGTAGCCGGGTTTTAGAATGAGCCAGAATCCAGGTTCTGCCCCTTATTAGCTAGGTGACCTTTGGAAAGTGACTTAACCTGTCCAAGCTTCAGCCTCCTCACCAGTGACAGACAGCCAACACTTTCTGCTTTTTAATGTCAGTCCAGGCATGAAATGATACAGCTTCTGAAATAGCTCAGCCAGTGCCCGGCACAAAGGAGGCCGTCCATAGGTGGCAGCTAATTATTATGATTTCTTAGTAGAGGACATGATGAAGGTTGTGGGGGACAAATGGAGTGAGACCACGCTGTGGGGGTGAATTGTGACTGGGTTGGGAGGAGCAGTTGATGACAATCTAAAAACAGGAGGCTTTTTTCTGGAAGCAGTGGGAAAGCACAGTACACACAACTCTGCTAGCCTCTCTTTTCATGCTGTCCTGGCTCCACTTCTCCCTGAGCCCAGCTTCTGAGCCCACATCCCTCAGCCTTGTCAGAGTCTAAATTTACCCTCATTGTAATTATTCACCCCGTCTCATCAGCAATGAGAGCAGAAGAACTAGTGCAGGCCAAAACGGGGAGGTGGGGGTAGGGGGGGATGGAGGGAGGAGAGAAAAGAAAAGAAAGAAAACTTCAGACAGTAGGGCTGCCCAGTGTTGCGGGCATTGGCCCCTCCCCCTGAAATAACTCCTAAGGGCAGAGTTGGCTCATGTGTCTTTGAACGTTAAAATTAGAGTGAACCAAGATTAAATGCTCCCGAGAAACTGACCAGCCTCACATTTTTCTCCTCCCTCTCTCTTTTTATAACTATGACCACAGTAGTAATTCAATTGGAAACATATTCCATCCCTGATTGCTCCAACACTGGCACTAGATCATTCTAGGGCTTGATATTTTTATTAAATGCACACTGCCACTATTTTCTGCTGGGGCTAAAAATACATCCGACTGAACAGCAGAGGCTCAGCTGGGGCCTCCTTGCTGTTCTCTCAGAGGCCAGACCAGGCAGGACCCACAGATTGACGAGTCTCCCGGTTAATTTAGGCAGCACTTTGTTTCCAAGAAAAACTGCCCCAGATACCAATATAACTGTAAAAATAAAGATGGAGTTCTGGTCTGAAAGGACGAACAACAGGAGTCTACCTTCTAACCTCGTTTACACTGAATCTGTTTTCACTTCCGGCTACCACATGTCACCATTTCAAAATGCTTTATGTACTTTCAAGCCTCCTAGTCTTTGCAGATGCTGTTCCCTTGCCTGGAATGCTGTTCCTCCCTCTCATTCTGTGAGTTTGTGATTGTCTCTTAGTCTCAGCTCAAGCACCATCGCGTCTTCTGAGCCCGTGGTCTGATGGAGATGCTCCTTGTCTGATTCCCTTGTGCTGCTGCTTACTCCTATCAGAACTCAACTTCTGCGTTATAATCACAGGTGTTAGGTCTGTCTGCCCATTAGACTTTGAGTTTCTTGAGGGCAGGGATCATGTCTTATTGACTATTATTCCTCAAGCACCTGTCACCGTGCTGGCCCAACAGGGCTAGGACTCGGGGAAGGCTTGTGTGGCATCAGGACACAAAATTTAAAGAGACGCTGCCTTCAGGCACTAACCCTGCACTTGAACGACTCTGAGAGTGGGCGCCTCCTTAAAGTCTGCATCCAAGGTTCCTAGCTTCTCATCCTGATCCCCGCCCTGGGGCCCAAAGTAGTTGATCAACAAATGATTCTTGGACACAGGCAAGTCAATCACCTTTTCCTTTTGAAAGTTCTCTCCTCTGTTGGCTTTTATGTCAGCACACCCTTCTGGTTTCCTCCTACCAGTTCCTTCTCTGCTTTCTTCTCCAGCTCTTCTTCCCCCATCAGCTGCTGCAGTGTTGCTAAAGAGATGCTGCACTTCCATGCTCCCACCATATTGTCAAGGTCCTACCCATCGGTTCATTCAATCACTCATGCATCTCCCCAGACGCCATCAGTGGAGTGCTCATGGGTTGCGATGCGCTGTTCTCGGTGTTTCCGGTGAGGTAGAGAGAAAGCCAGAGAATGATCCTGCCTTCATGGAAATTATATTCCTACTGGAACATACAAACACTAGAATAAAAGACATATGAGAAAATGTGAGCTCTTACATTGTTCTATATTTATTGAGAGCAAGGGCCTTGCTTTATCCGTCTTTTTATTCTCAGCTTATCACAGCGCCTAGTAACAAATTATGGGCACAGTACCTGGATAAACGAATGACCATTTGAATGAATGAATGAAGACTCAGCTTACATGTAAACTTTCTATGAAGGCTTCCCTAAGTTCCTCAGGAAAAGTTCGATTAATTAATTCAGTCAACAAGTATTTATTGAGTGCCTCCTCTGTGGCTGGCAATGTTTGAGGCATCTTATAAACATCAGGATGCCTACCACTGTTTATTACGATTATTTGTTTATTTGCCTCTCTCCAGCACTCCTCAAGGGCAGAGACCTTGCCTAATTTATCTCTGGATCCCCCAACCTAAGACATCACCTGGCATCTTGTAGGTGCTTAAAAACTTTGCTTGAATGAGAATAGATATATCTTTTTTTCCCCTGAGGAAGATTAGTCCTGAGCTAACATCCATTGCTGATCTTCCTTTTGTTTTTTGCTGAGGAAGATTAGCCCTGAGCTAACCTCTGTGCCAATCTTCCTGCACTTTACATGTGGGTTGCTGTCATGGCATGGCTGATGAATGGTGTAGGTTCATGCCCAGGATCCAAACCCGTGAACCTGGGCCGCCTAAGCGGAGTGTGCTGAACTTAACCACTATGCCATCCGGCCGGCTCCAAGAAAGATATTTTTAATAATTTACGAAAGTGTGAAATAACTACACCATACTATGGAGGGTGGGTGGTCTCTACTTCTCTGAAAATTTTAGAGTTAATGGTTTATTTATCTTAAAACATAATGAAATGCAAAAAATATCTAGGTTTGGAAGGGATCTTCATCCTCACTCTAAATTCCTTCCTAAAACTTTCCACTTTCTGTGACTTTAGAACATCATTTTTTTTTTCCTGGAATTACAAGGATTTTAGAAGGAAACTTTGTAAAATGCAGGAAGACTCGAAGCAACCCTGTCAATCTACAATACCCCCAGTGCAATGGCTCAGAGAGAGCTTCTCTCTGATAGTAAAGGCAGAAGGCTTCAAATGGACTGTCACAAACCCTTTGACTAGATCCTGCGCTTACCCCATGTTTGAGACTTATGTTCCAGTCTTAGAGCTGCCCCTTACTCACTGTATGACCTCGGGCAAACCATTCTCCTTCTCTGGGCTTAGTTTCCCTTTCTGGAAAAGCAGATTGTACTAGTTAATTGAGCCAAAGTCCCCTACATTTCTGGCACTTGGAGGAGTCCAGGAATCTTCTCCACTAGAGGGCTGGTTCATGAGAATCCTTCTTCTGCCTCCTGGTGGGTTAATGGACACAAAAATGATCTTCAAAGGAAGTACTTCCTGCTGCCTGAAGATGGTCAGTTCACAGACATTTATTGAGCATTTACTATGTACCAAGATCTGCTGAAAGGGGATGTTATTGCTGAGATTGTGTTTCTACCCAATAAAGCTGCTGTTGAAGTATTTCAATCCCGTAACAAATTTCTGAGAATATGCTATGACGTAGTTGCTGTCAAGTGGGAGTAGAAGAGAAGACAGGGCAGTAAGCTTTAATTAGGGCTCACAGTCTAATTGAGGATTCAACACCACACAGAGCAAGAACTCAATAAAAGCTCTAAAGAGACTCTATTACATAAATTTTATTCTGAAGGGTGCCCAAGATCCATTATTTAAAAATCAAGAGGGAAGAAATTCCTGAGAACTTGAATCATTGGGAGAAGGGCTCATAAAAGAGGTGGAAGTTGAATTGGTCCTTGCAGGATGGGTCTCAAGGTTGATGAGGAGGAGAGGGAAGCCTCTGAAGTGAGCAGGCACTAGAGGTCCTTCTTTTCAGCCTCCAATTCTGTGCATGAGTTTCTTTTTCATTAAACTCACTGATCAGAAGCACAGACCTCTCTGAATTCTTGGGGAGATCTGAATCTGGGATCTGGGTCCAGTATCCAGGATTAGCTGGGGGCAGAGCCAGATATCTCATTGCTATATGCTGTGATCATCTGTGTGACATCCATCAAGATTCTGTGTGGGCAGGTGGCCTGTAAAAACTTTCTCTACCTTCCCTTTGCCTCTGAGTGAGTTGTAGTGAGGGCGAGTCTCTTAGAGGAGGAGAAGAGAAACACCTCCTTTCTCTCGGAGACCAGGAAGAGACGCAACATTCACCATCCTTTTCTACCTCACAGTTAGGCTTGTTTTTGTTCTTTGAGTTCTTGATACTCAAAGGGCGCGAGGGATCCCGTGAGAGTGAGTCCTTTGCAGTGGAGAGTGAAGAGAGCCCGACTGCTCATTTGGAAGCTAATTAACTGACAAGTCTTGGAGGTAAGATTTTCTGGCTTCTATTACTAGAGTTGGCAATCTGGCTTTACAAAAAAGTCTTCCTATTAAATAGTGTATGCATGTGTGTGTGTGTGTGTGTGTGTGTGTGTGTGGTTGTGGGTGAGGTATTCACGTGTAGGTATGTGCATGTGGTTGTATGTGTTTTGGTGATCATTAGTCATTTTCTTCTGACTGATAAAAAAAGGAGATATGCAAAATGGTAAATCTGTAGTAACTTAGAGTGATTTATCAATTTTTTCAACTTTTGCTAATAAGACATTTTTTATTGTGGTAATAGATAACATAACATTTACCATTTTAATGATTTTTAAGTGTACACTTCAATGCATTAAGTGCATTTACATTGTCGTGAAACAATCGCCACCAGCCAACTCCAAAACCTTTTTAATCTTCCCAAACTGAAACTCTGTACCCATGAAACAATGATTCCCTATTCCTCTTTACCTTGAGCCCCTGACAACCATTCGGCTTTCTGTCTGTATGAATTTGCACTTTAGGTAACTCACATAAGTGGAATCATACAGTGACTGGCGTTGGTAATAAACGGCTTCTTTCACTTAGGATGTCTCTAGGGTTCAGCCATATCGTAGTGTGTGTCAGAATTTCCTTTCTTTCTGAGGCTGAATAATATTCCATTGTATGAATATATTACATTTTGTTTATCCATTTATCTGTTGATGGACACTTGAGTTGTTTCCACCTTTTGGTTGTCACATATAATGCTGCTGTGAACGTGAGTGTACAAATATTTGTTTAAGTCCTTCTTTTCACTTCTTTTGGGTATAACCTCAGGAGTGGAATTGCTGGATCACATGGTAATTTTATTCTTAGTTTTTTGAGAAATTATCATACCGTTTTCCACAGCAGATGCATCATTTTACACTCCCATCAGCAGTGCACAGGGTTCTAATTTCTCCACATCCTCACCAACACTTGTTATGTTCTGTTTTTTATTTGTTTTTGATAATGTCCATGCTAACGGGTGCGAAGTGATATCTCATTGTAGTTTTGATTTGCATTTCTGTAATGAGCAGTGATGTTGAGTATCATTTTATGTGATTATTCATTTTTTTAACGTCTCTATTTTTACCCTTGATCTAAAACTAAACTTTTCCTTTGGCTCAATATGCTAATTTGTACTAAAAAACCAATTCATTTAAATTCAGTGTCTTTCAGTGCAGCTCCATACGCATTTACGGAACACACTCTGTGCAAGATGTGGCATTCTGCTCTCTGCTAGAACTCTATGGCTGCTCCAATAATCTCATGGCGGAGACCTATAGATGCATAATTTGCAAACAAAGCAGCTAATGAGAACTGCTACAAGAGAGGTGGCCAAATTACTGTATAAGTGAGGTAGAGATTATTGTTGGAATATGTAGGTTAACTCTTAGAAGGCTCTTTGATTGATCAATTCCTTCATTCCTTATTCAGTAAACAGTTACCTGGCAGTAGAGATGTAAAAAGGAATAGTCTCTAGTCTAACTGAGCTCCTTTATGATGGCCAACTTTCTTCTTTATCTCTAAGCCATCGCTGGAGATCCTAAGGTCTGTGGAAATGTTCCTGTGCTCTCTCACCCCACCTTACCTCTGTCCTAAGCTTTTCTACCTCACCCCTCTTCATACTTCACCTTCCTACTTGTTCTTCATCATCCTGGCCTAGGATATCTGTCCTCATCTTTTACCTCTAGATTCATACTCCCTATTTGGAACTAACACTGATGGTGTCCCTCTGACCTTGGTGCTGCCATAGCGACCCTCCTTGGCTCTGATTTGCTTTCACCCACTTATGCTTTGTATAGTGTCTACTGTGGATAACTGCCTGGTCTGCTCTTGCATCTAAGGAGTGTGGACTTCTCCAAGCTGGATGCCTCTTGACTTCCAGAAAAGAAAATTTGAAAATCTCTACCTCTGAGTGGACCACAGCTTGATGTGAAAGTGATATGTTAACATGTCAACACACAGTGCAATATGCATAGTACTGAAATAGGAGGGGCATTTGCAGAAGAATTTGGAAACATAGGGGCCAGTCAGGGAAGTTCTTACCAGGAGGACCTTTAGCTGAGTTTTGAGGTAGGAGGTGCACTTTGAGCCAGCTGTTGCTTTTAGTGCTAATAACAGGATATTGGAGCATGCATAAAATGGCATTTTTTTCATGAAATAGTTCCTAATTTTATGGGAAATTTCAAAGTCACGAGGCCAGACATATCTTCTGATCTCAAACCGACCGATTCATTTAAGGTTATTTTGGACCAATGTCTGATGACTTCTGCCAATAGAGACCAAGAGGTACGAGCCCAAGATCTACATTTAGGCATGTGCTCTGCAACATGGGGCTGTCCTTTAAGAGCAGAGCCTTCAGTGTCAGCTGGGGAAGTACTGATGTCAGGAGGAAATCGTCTGATGATGCTGCACACAGCTTGGAAATTTCTGATACCAAAATATAAAAGTCTTGTATACTGTTTCCGCACCGATTCTGATTAATTGATTAGAAGGTGGAGGGAAAACATTGTGAGCTAAAAAGCACCACTTCAAATATTTGCATGTGGGTTGCTGTATAAGATTTCCTATATTTAATGAGAAAATTGAATGAAGCCATTAAAGTGCGTATCTGACTCATTTGGAAAGTGAACTCTACAGATTTGCCACCATGCCAGTAAACACCCATGCATTCCTGTACCTCTTCAAGTGGATGCTTCTGTACTTGCTCTCACCTTAGTACCACTACTTAGCTGGCACACTTTAGTGGGAGGTGGAAAAAGCCATTTCATGGCTGTGAGTGGACACCAGCCTGGGAATGAGAAAACCTACATTCTGGGTCCTGCTCCCTCATTGGCTGGAAGCTGTGTGAGCTTAGACGAGTCCTTACAGGTGGACATTACAAATGAGTTGGCACTGCCTTTCTCTAACTTTGTCATCAGAAAATGGAAATTGAGTTACAATGGCAAGAAGCAGGCTAGGCACAAAAGGGCCTTTGACGTCACCAAGAATTAAACCCCTGCAATATACAATTATGGGTACTCAAATATAACAAAAATATGAATGAAAGCAACAGAAATATTAACTCTGATTTACATCGCTCCCTCAAAACATGTTTCAAAGTCTCACAAGAAGACTGAGGAATTAGCATCTGTCACGCTGATTTATTCATTCATTATCTTCTTAACAAGAACTCATGGAAGGGATGAAATGTTAATTGTGATTTCAAGTCTAATGTTAATAGATAACATGTTTCGACCGTTCACTGTGGGTCTGGTACTTTGTCAACAGTTGGCATTCATCATCTAATTTTATCCTTACCACCAGCCTTATGAGGTAGGCACTATTATTATATCCCCATTTTGCGATGGAAGAAATTGAGATTTGGCAAGCTTAAGTAACTTGTCCCAAATCTTGCGGCTGTTTGCAGCAGAGTCTTAAATATTGGTCTGTCTGTTCTCATAGTTGTCTTCTCTGGCATTGTCTGCTCAACTCCTTGCATGTACAGAATGCAAAGCATTGGTTTGTACCCATGTTCCCAAGAACTTCTGATTTGGGGAGGGTCTTTTCATTCACTATCTAACCAATGAATAGTTCCCCATTTGTGATCCATGGTAAGACATCTTCCTAAAAATAGCCATTATGTATCACTCTTCCAGTCAAAGCTTCTTTCTGTGGTTTCCTTTTACCTTTAGGATAAAATTCTGGCTCCATAATGTGGCATTTACTGTTCTTCTAAGTTTTTTCCCAATATAACTGTCCAGTAGGAATGCTGTCTCCCAACGCAAACTTCCTGCTTGGGCCAGGCAAGTCTAGTCGTTGCCCTTGAAATCCTCCTCTCCTGCCACCTAGTTACTGAAGAGTGTTCTCATCTGTTCTCCCCATGTATCTAGAATATGTCCAGTTGTGAGCGCCCATTTGCAAGGTCCCTCTCAATTCTCAGTCCTTTGTGTAGCCCAATCTTGATGTGTCAAGACATCCATTCAAATGTTTTTCTATATATTCACTCATTTGTGCATTCATTTCCTCATTTCCTCAGTATGTATTGTGCATCTACCGTGTGCCAGACTTTTATGCTAAGAGTGTCCTGGTAAACTAGATAAACTTCCTGTGATAGCTATTTTTCATTTCTTTTCTTTTCCTTTTTTTTTTGCTGAGGAAGATTTGGCCTGAGCTAACATCTGTTGCCCATCTTCCTCTATTTTGTGTGTTGACCACCACCAAGCATGGCCACTGACAAGTGTTGTAGGTCTGCGCCCAGGAACCAAACCCAGGCCACCAAAGTGGAGCATACTGAACTTACCCACTAGGCCATCAGGGCTGGCCCTATTTTTCTTTTCAGTTATGGTGTATCTTTGTAAAGGTATAACAATCTTCTTGATAGTAGATCTTTTTTTTCTGTCTTCAAGAACTGGACCTTTGTACTTCAATACTGGCACATAGTAGGTGGTCAGTAAAGGTTTTTCTGAACAAATTTTAGAATCACATTGCCTTACCTTATTCATTCATATAATACCTGGGGATCCAAAACATGCATAAATCATTGGCAAAAATTTTATGCCCACAAAAATTTGTGGGAAAACTACCAGTTTCAAAAGGTATTTTTTTGCTCATTATCCTCACCACACTGCGTGTAGAGCACCCAGAAAAACATTACATGAATGTAATGTGAGAAGGTATTTCTGGCACACTTTAATTATTTAGAGATGAGAAGAAAGAAGCTAGGCAAGTTGGTATAGCCATTGCCTTTGTTTTTCCATGGAAAATATGCAAGATATTTCTGAGTCAGAAGTCCAGATGGATTTTGCAGAACTCCAGAGGAAGAACTTCTTCACTGGGAGAGTTTCAGCCCCAAAGTTGACTTGAAGTATTCTTAAGTCTAACTCAAGTCAACTCAACTCAACTATTTGTGGGAGTTCTTTTAGCCCTCCACACGGGATTCATAACTTAGACATTGGTAGACAACATACTTTCTGGTAATAGTCTCACCCTAAGGAAATTGTCCAGTGGAGGATGCCCTAAAGTGTCATCTCCTGAGCAGCATTTCTGAGAGATGTTAACAGAACCACCACACACCACAAACACACACACACACACACAAACACAGAGTTCCATGGACAAATAACTTGGGAAGGACATCTTTAGTACTAGGACATCTTTAGTAAGTACTTAGTAAATTTCACTCCCTTGATATTTATTAACCATATTTGCATATGAAGGGCTCTGAGATGTCTAAAGTAGTCTGGCTGACTTTGCTCCCCAGAATTATTGAGCAAACTTTACAATGTTGTCTCCCACTCCCATCCTACTCGACTCTGGTTTCTCCCCCTAACTCTACTTCTTCATCCATTCATTTGGCAAACTTGCATTGCCTGACACTGCGAGACACCAAAGTGTAGGTCACAGTCCTGGTTTTCAGTAGCTGGTGGTCTACTGGGGAGGCAGATAAGTAAATGGTGGATACACAGGACTGTGATGAGAGCTCTCATAGAGGCATCACTGGGAGCTGTAAAGCAGCAACTCTTTGCAGGAAGATGAGGAGAGGTAACTCTGAACAGAGTTCTGCAGCATTGGAAATTGACCAAGTCAGTGGTGGAGAAAAGGAGATTCTCAGGCAACAGGAGGTGTGTGAGAGCCACCAAATAGGATAAATGAGAAGTTTGGCCTGATTGGGATACAGGGTTTGCACAGGGCGGTAGAGGGAGATGATAGGAAATAAGAGGCAAGACAGGAGCATGAAGAACCTTATTCCTAATCTGGTTTTGTCTCTTGCTTTTCCAGAACTGATCCTCAGACTGGGCCTGGCAGTCCTAGTTTGGCTTTTTGCACCCTCTTCCTAGAAGCAGGGAGGGGAAGCACACTGGGATGATTCAGAATATGGTAAACCAGGTTCCAGAGTTGTAGGAGTTGGTCAGGACGGGAGGCAGCTGTAGATGCCTCTGGAAACTCCCCAAAGAATGATGAGGACTCTTGATAACACATTTTTTCCTCTCTGTCAATAATTTGTGATATAACGAAACAATTCATGCTTTTATTCCTGCAACACCTGGTTCTTCAGATGTGGGCATTACGCTCATCCTGACTCTTCTTGGAAATTGCTGTGTGAAATGATTTCCATATCATAAACTGTCGTCATTGACAAGTGGTGAAATTGTACCCAGGTTCTTTTTCTCTCTTTAGATCCTGGCTGCATAACAATATTTCTTCCAAGTGATTTTTATTTTTTTCCCTTAGTTACGTACGTAAGTATATTTGTAAGATTATAAGTAATTATAGGTGAGATAAAATATTACTTTTAAATGGTATTATGTTTTATCAAGTCCAAAAAAACATTACAAAATGATCTGGAAAAAAGAAAAGTCTACAGATTATTTTTTCCATCATCCGTAAAATGATGAGGCTGGACCAGTTGGTCTCTGAGGTCCCTTGTAGTGTTAAGGTAATGTTCTTGGATTCTATGGGAGTTGTATACAACTGCAGACAGCAGATGTGGAGTATAATTGCCTCAGTAGGGTATTTGTCTCTCACTGACTCCTTGGGAAATAGGGGGCATGTATTTTGTTTTTTGTTATGCCTGGAAAATATGAGCAATAATTACGGTAACATCCATAGAATTTCTCCTGTGGTGTAAAATAACAGACAAGACTCTTATAATATTATCCCTTGATGACTAGTATTGGTGATGACTGGAATTCTCTATGGGGCTCCCTGTGATTGGGGCTGTTCTTCTTGTCATCCGGCTCTACTTGTCTGTGGGATGCTCAGGCCTTGAGGATGATCCCAATGATCAATTCATTCATCCATCTGACAAATATTTATTGAACACCAGCCATGTGCTGAGCATTACTCTTGGGGCTGGGGACGCAAGGGCGAATATAAGCTTGCAGTCAGAGGGGAACACTGATATGCAGTCCATTCAGCAGACAGGTATTGGGTGCCTAGAATGTGCTTGGATCTTGACAAATAGAGGCAAATGAGAATGAGAAAAATGATAACTGATGCATGTGTTCACGTTCTGAGGTTACTAATCCATGGTATCTAAGACTCAGAAGCTTCACAGAAGAGCTGGCATTTATTTGAAGGGAAGAATAAGGGATTACCAAGTTGCTAAAAAGGCCATTCCAGGCAGATAGAACACTATTCCCGAAAGTACAGGGGCCTGAAGAACATGGCGTGGTGAAGGAGTTGCAAGTTGCTGAGATGGCCTCAGTGTGGCTAGAGATATAACTTAGAGGATTGAATAGGCCAATTTAAGAAATCTGGAGAGAGAGAAAGAGAGCCACTGAGAGATTGTGGCAGGAGAAGGACAGCTTCACTTGCTCATCTGCAGCACAGGGCTGACAATGCCCAACGTTTATACGTTTATGCATCAACACTAAGAATAATAGTGAATATTGATTAAAGGCTGCCTATAAACCAAGTACTGCTTTAAACATTGTACATGTTTTATCTCATTTCTGTGTTAAAACAATTATATGAAGGAAGTATAGTATTGTCCCCAGGTTACAGATGAGGACAGAGAGGCACAGAGAAGTCATGCAGCCCAATGTCACAGGGTAATTGAGTAGAAGAGTCAGAAATTGAATCCAGAAAGTCTCAATCCAGAATCCTGTCCTCTTTTATAATTCATTTATTACATTTAAAAAATATAAAAACTTGAACAATGAAACACACATGTAGAAGTGTACAAATCAAAAATGTGCAGTTCAATAGACTATCACAGGGTCAGCAAAGCGTGCCACAGGCCAATTGCAGCCTGTCACCTGTTTTCGCAAACACAGTTTTATTAGAATACAGCAATACCCATCATTTCTGAATTGTGGATAGTTGCTTTCACACTTCAGTGGCAGAGTTGAGTAGTTGAGACAGAGACGTATGGCCTCCGAAGCCTGAAATATTTCCTATGTGACCCTTTACAGGAAAAGTTTGTTATCACACTGAGAGCGCGGCTACCACCCAGGTCAAGAACTGGAAGCTGAGCAGCACCCAGAACTCTCCGACGTGCTCACTCCCAACAGTCCTCCTCCTCCTCCAATGAAAACCCCCATCTGACTTCTGACACCGTGGATTTGTTTGGCCTGTTTTTTAACTTTATCTAAATGTAATCGTACAGTATGTGAGCTCTACCCTCTCAACTCCTGTCCCACGCTGAAGTGCTTAGCCTAAGACCACAAAAAGTGGAAGGGCAGTCTCATTTTCTCTGACCACCCAATAGATGAGCAGCTAGGAGAGGAGGCGCGCTGGCTCGTGCCTTGCTTCTTTTAGGAAGAGGACATTTGGGGTTCAGCATTCTTTGCTCCCAAGTTTGAATTATGGTCCTTTATGACTACTTGTATTAGCTTCCTATTGCTGCTGGAATAAAATACTGCAAATTTAGTGTCTTAAACCTCACGAATGTATTCTCTTAGAGCTCCGGAGTTCTGAAGTCCGAAAGGGTCTCACTGGGCTAAAATCAGTGTCTCAGTAGGACTGTGATCCCCTGGACGCATCTTGATTCTCATTCTACACACTCTCCCTGCATAATACCTTCTACTTTCATGACCTCAGGTCCCATCTCTATGCTGATTTCAAAAGCTCCACCTTCTGGCCTGCTCCCCCTTCGGACCTTCAGACCACATCTCCAACTCCTCAACTGACATCTCCTCTTGAGTATGCCTGCTCACCTTGAACCCACACACTTCATGCAATGGATTCCTTACCCCTCCAAGGTGCACCCAGCTCAAGGATTGGCACTACTTTCTACCTAATTGCTGAAAGCTAATGTCCTACAAATCTTTCTTGATTTTTCTCTCTTATTTAACCTCTAAATTCAATCGTTTGTCTCGTTCTGTATCCTTAGTATTTTCTGCATTTATCTATTTCTCCCCATCTTCACTGCCCTTGCTCTAGGTCAGGCTTTCTAATTTTTGCCTGGATTTTTCTACCTATATCTCATTTATGCCCTTGCCCCTTCCACGTGGTAGCCAAAATGGTCTTTCTAAAGTAAAATCTGATCCTCTCTTTTCCCAACTCTAAAGAGTTAACTCTTCCAAGACAGGCCTTGTTCACTTGTGCTCCTAACACCTCGCAAAGAGCCAGTAACAGGAAGCTCTCAATAAATACACGTAATTAAATGCAACTCTTACCTCTCCATCTGTTGTAGGCACTTCTTTCGCAACTCCTACCTCCTCAGGCTTTCTCCACTTCTAAAATCTTCCATTCTGACCTGCACTTGCCTCCTCCTTTCTCTCACCTCTACGATTCAAGAGCATCTTATATCCAAGAGAGCAGATCTCTGCCTTAATCACAGTGCCTGGTCCGTGGCAGATTTCTAATACGTGTTTGACAAATAGATGAATCCCTCCATGAATAAATAAATGGAGTCACAAGGCTGTCAGAGAACATTTCTGAGAGTATGCAAACATGCTCAGCTCATTTGTAGCTTCCGATTGAATTTTGTAGGGCAGGAAATGAACAGCTGATTTGGGCCAGAAGGGATTTGGAAAGTTTATCTGGTGTGTTCTCCTGACTCCAGGCAACATTTCTCAAAGTCCTGCAAGATGCTCTAGGAATCCAGTGGATTCAGGCAATGATTCCCCTTCTGTTGGAGACTGATGATGCCCTGCAGCATGTTAGAGATGAAACAACGCTACAGTAAAAAGAGCTTCTCAACTTTCAGCCTAGTTTTTTGTTTTACTCTAGTTTTTCCCAAACCCAGTTGCCATGAGCACCTTCTTCCCAGTAATATCTACTGACGTCCTGCAGATCCAATGTTCCAATCAATATACTTTGAGAAATGTTAGCCTAAGCAAACTTTTACTTTTTGTGTGATTCAACTTTTGTAAGGTGAAGAGAATTTATTTCAATGAACAGTCTCCTTGCTTTACGAGCTGCTCATGTTCAGAAGAACCTTAAAATGACATATTTTTTTCAACCTGCCAGAACAGAAGCAGGTTTTAATGTTCCCTTTGTCAAAGTAAGCCTTGCCTTTACTTAGAGGGGAGGAAAAAAACAGAGGTAATTATATAGAGATGGGAACTGTTCTTTTTTTCTCCCATTGAGCACCAATGTCAGTCTTCTCAAACAAAGGTGCTATTGAAATTGTGAGTCATAAAATTGATTTTTCCAACTTCTGGGCACCAGCTGGGCTCAGTAGGAAAGGGTCTCTGGGACGGGGGAAGGCATTTTTAGCTGGAGGCCTCTTATTGTGTTCTTCAAGGACTTCACGCAGCTATTCTGCATGCCATTTGCTCATTCCACAAACATACATGGAGGTGCCATTCTGCTAGGTGCTGGCAATGTCCAGATTAATAAAACTCATTTGTGGCCTCCCTGAGTGAGTAAAGATTGAATAAATTCAGATGCTATTCTTGCTGTCTATTTTTAGGGCACTCATTATATACCACACAACATGCTATGTGCTTTCATTGTCTTGATAAATCTTCATGGTTACCTGGAGATGGTTATCACAACCATATCATAATTCTGGAAACTGAGGGTTAGAGACTTAGTCACATGTTGCAGTTATTAGGGGACAGTGTTGAAGTTCAAAGCCGGGGTATATCCACTCCATGGCCGATTGCTCTCACAGTTGGACAGTGTGAAGTCATTGGTAGAAAGTTTGAAGGTTAAACTTTTGCTGAAGTTCAAGGGTGAGCTGGTCTGGAACGAATAGCCACCAAGTCCTTTGTGTGTGTCTTTTAGGAGCTATCACTGAGCTGCAGCAGCAGCAGAGGAACTTTTCCATCCTATCTTAGGCCTCATGCAAATTCTGTCCTAGCAACACTGGCTTTGTGAAGAGTTACATTTCCTGCTGCAGTGATTAGATAGATGGGCTCATTTAAGCCCTATCAGCCAGAACTTAGCTCTGCGTTTTGCTGGTAAATTTGTGAATAAGCTCTTCATGCCAGCTTTCTCCCTTTTTGCAGCAAGATAATAATTCAAGGCTCTTTGTTTTCCATTTGCTTCTGTTTCCATTATTCCTTTGAGATGCTTATTGCCCTGTTGACAAGACAGGAGGTATTATCCCCATTGTGAGTGGGAGAACTGAGGACCAGGGAAGCCTAAGAGCTTGGTTGAAGTCACACAGATTAGTACCCCATAAACACTTCCATACTATTACTTACCAAATGGTATGATAGGCTTTTCTGGTGGCTGTATCTTTTTCCCATGGCAACGAGACCATCTTGAGGGCAGAAGCTATCTTTGTCTTTCTTCTGTATTTTCCCAAGATGTAGTGAAGAATCTGGAACATATCGATGTGTAACACACTTAAGAAATGGATCCATGAATGGCATCTGGGATTCTAGCTACTCTTGAATTTTTACCTTCAGCCCTGAACACACCCTGGAACCCCTGACTTGTGTATCTAAATGCCAATTTCACATCCCCACATGGATGCTGTAGGTATCACAAGAAAACATGGCCAAGGCAGAACTTTGATTTCCCTTTGCAAACCTGCTTTCCTCTGGGTTTTGCCATCCTAGTAAGTGGCTTCGTAGTATTTCATGCCAGAAATTTGAGTTATCCTTGATTCTTCTCTTTCTGCCAACTTCCAGATCTAATTGATTACCAGTTCCTCTTGATTTTCCATTCAAAACACATCCAGAATTGTCCACTTCTCCCAACTCCCTCACTGCCCTGGTCTAAGCCACCATATTCTCTTATTTGAACCACTGCAGATATTTTCCTCCCTTCTAGTCTTGTCATGTTATGATCCATTCACCACAAAGCACTCAGAGTAACCTTTTCAAAAGGCAAATAAGACCCAATCACTCTTCTGCTTAAACCTTCTGTTGGCCTCCGTTGGTTGCTCGGAAAAACAACAAAAACAAATTTCTTCCCTTGGTTTGTGAAACCCTCTCCATCTGCCTCCACCACCCATTTTGATTCTATGCTTCACCACTCTCCTTACATTCTCCGTCTCCCAGCCATGCTAACCTTCTTGATATTCCTTAAACTTTCCAACTTCTCTTAGGCCTAAGGGCCTTTGCATTGGCTGTTCCCTCCATCTGGAGTGTCTTGTCCTCTCATTCTATTTACATGGCTGGTTTCTTCTTGTCATTCAAATTTCAGCCAAAATGTCACCTCTTTAGAGATGCCATCTCTGACCACCCAGTTTCAGGTAGCCACCTTTCTATTCTCTATCAAATACCTTATTTTAAATCTCTTTTTGGACAGTACTTATCCTGAAATCCATCTTGTTGTTTCTTTTATCTGTTTCTACCTCTATCACCCACCTTTACACCCCATGGCTTACAAGCTGCAGGAGAACAGGGATCTTCCTGTCTTCTTCCTTGTCATGTCCCTCGTACAGTGCCTGGGATGCAGCATGGGCCCCATGAATATGTTGCAATGGTTCTCAGAGGTGTCACTTCACAGTCTATAGTGAATATTGGTGTTTCCAACAGGATAGATGGTCAAGGACTGGGTGGATGTCATCTAAATTAACTCTTGAATAGCTTGGGATGAGATACATCATTATCTCCTACTTTTCAGAGGAGGCAACTGACAGTCAGAGAAGTTAAGCAACTTGCTTAAAGTCAATAGGACTTAGTGACCAATTAGACCTGGAAGGTGAGGGAAAGAAAGGAATCAAGGATAATTCAGATTTCTGGAGTGAGAAACCATGGAGCAATTTCTTGAGATGAGAAAATCCAGGGGAAGGCAGATTTTCAAGGGGAAAACAAGAGTTCTACTTTGGCCAAATTATTCTTATGATGCCCAGAGTTCCCCTCTTCATCTGAGCTAGGGGTCAGGATTTAAGCTCCTGTCTTTGAACTTCAAACATCATGCTGCCTTCCCCAGTAGTGTCTTGAACTTTCCCAGTCTTTTTCCTTCTCTGCAGCTCGGTTGCTCCACCTACGTAATTTTCCACACAATTTAGAGAGGTAGTGGGCCATGCATTTCTGCAGTCTGGAGATAAGAAAGATAATATTCCAACTGGGAAGTGTAAGTGATACCCCTTAAAAGGACGCCAAGGAGGCAGTTTGCTTTGTACTCTTTTGGCTGATAAATGGGGCCTTTGAAGGTTCAGGGGAAGAAGTGAATTTCATGGTCAGAATGGGGAAGAGGGCCTGCACAGGAAGGGCAAACTTCCCCTAGGTCAGGTCTCTGATGATAATGTCATCCCCTAATGTGGACAGGGCTTTACAGTTTCCAAAGCATTTCACATAGTTTATCACATATGTTATGCAGCTCATAACAACCTGCAAGATGGGATGTTTTATTTCTGATAGACAAAAGAGGGAACTGAGGACCGAGAAAATTAAGTGGTTGTCCAAGGTGATTGATGAAGCAGGCCTTCAAAGCCAGTCTTCCAGCTACAGGTCCAGGCTCCACATGCTACCCCTCTCACAGAAACTCTGTGGCTGGTCTTCTCAGTACCCCTGCAGAGGACCACTTTCTTCCCTCCCTTCTACTTATCTCTATATTTTGCCCACCTCAGTTCTGGAGTCCACTTTCTTGCCAAACTAGCTGCAGAGCTGAGTTTATGACCCTCTGGGGCCTCAATTGAAGAGTTAGCTATCAGTCAGCCCCAGGAAAGGTTACTGAGAAAGGACCTCAGTGGGGGCTGTAAGGGAGATGGGTGTTGATCGATTGCACCACTCAGCTCTGTTTCTTGCTCTGAATGATCATTCTCAAACTTCACTCAGCATAAGAATCATGTGGAGAGCTTGTTAAAACCCAGATTACTGAGTCTCATCTGCCAGAGATGCTGATTGAGTAGGTCTCAGAAGTAGGGCCTGAGAAATTGCATTTCCGCATAATGCTGACGCTGCTGGTCTAAAGACAGTTCAAACAGCACTGCTCTAAAGCTGGATCTGCTGTCCTCCTTGGTGAAGGTCAGGTGAGGTAGATATTCTCAGGTGGTGTTGATAGAAGTGTCTATTGGTACAATCTCTCTGGGAGAGCAACTGGCAATTTAATTAAAATATAAAAAGTATGCTTTGACCAACAGTTCGACTTCTGGGAACTTTATCTTAAAGGATTAATTAAAAATATGAGCAAAGGGGGCTGGCCCAGTGGCACAGCGGTTAAGTTCACACGTTCTGCTTCTTGGTGGCCCAGGGTTCACCTGTTCGAATCCTGGGTGCGGACGTGGCACCGCTTGGCACGCCATGCTGTGGTAGGCGTCCCACATATAAAGTAGAGGAAGATGGGCACGGATGTTAGCTCAGGGCCAGGCTTCCTCAGCAAAAAAGAGGAGGAGTGGCAGTAGTTAGCTCAGGGCTAATCTTCCTCAAAAAAAAAAAAAAAAGAATATGAGCAAAAATTTAGGCACTATGTGCGTGGCACTATAGGTGCTCAATAAATCTTTGTATAATGAGTTGTTGAATAAAAGAATGCTCATTGCTAAAGGGTTTATAATAGGAAAAAATTGGAAGCAAGCTAAATGTACAAATGTCAAAAGGAATCGATTGATGACCTTCGCATACATTGTTTCAACTGGAGACCAGGCAACTTTAAAATGTTAGAAAGAATGATGACAGTATAGCAATATGTGAAAACCATTAGTATGACTTCATTTTATTATACATTTTCAAAAATGTTAATAATGATGGGATATCAGTTAATCCTTGTTTGTGCGGAATGGTGTTTTCTATTTTTTGTTTGCGACAAGCATATATTATTTGCATCATTGAAAGAAAACTTGTCTAAAATCTGCATGAAAGTAACACTTTTACTGGGAGCTCAATCCTCTGATTCAGGACGGGTTTCCAGATCTACCATCTTGGAGGAGGCAGGAATGTTTAGGCGTGGAGAGAGAAGCGTTCTTTGCCTTTGAAGAGGCTATTACAATCTCGGTTAATGGAAACCACATGTGTTTGAAGGTCAGCTTTCCGGCTGGGTTACTCTTTATCTTGGAGCCCACCTTTAACTCTGGCATGAGTGTCCTTCTCTGTGTGGCTGATTTGCAAGGCTGGTTTTTAGTGGAGGCGAGCACCTTGGGGAGGTAAACATTAAATGGATTGGGCATTATCTTGAAGTCCGCTTGGGCAAGTTGTATAATTTGCTTTGAAACTTTTAAATTAGTTGGTCAATATTAACCAGCAGTGATTGTTTGATCAACATTTCAAGGGAGGTTATTGATTGCTATTTGGTGATTTTGAAAATTGCTATTTGGTGATCATTAAAAAAGAACATTGGTATCTGCTTTTTCCCTGAGAAGAAATGTTACCATCAATAATCTCTACAGTCAACATGACATTATAAGCATGAAACTTTATTCATCTGGACTGTTAAAATGAACGATGCTGCCTTTGGTTGGTTGAGTTGTGAGTTAATACCTTTTCATTTTGCAAATATTTTCATGGAGTAGGCATTAGTTTTTCTAGTCACTGAAAAGTATAACAAAATGTGAACTAGTTAAGAAAGAAGATGTTACTAGGAGAAAGCGCCAATTGGGTAGATGGAAAATTGAGAATCTAGAAATGGACTTGTAGAACCTGGCAGTGATCTGTGTAATTATTATTGATAAATTGCTTCCGGGATTTGCCTTAGTTTCTAAATTTGTGCATTGCGTTCATTTTGAAGTCAGACGTTCAAGTTACTGTTATGTTTATCAGCTGTGTGACTTAGGGGAAATTCCTCAATCTTTTTGGACTGGAGTTCCTTTATTTGCAGAAAGAGAACCTAGGACCTCATATTAAGTAGGTCTCTGATCAGTAAATGTTTGTTTATGGTAATGATGCTGATAATAATACAAAATCTTGGCAAACCTTTCATCTGTATCACAGATTCAATCCTATTTGCCATCTAAGCCAGAGAAGTGAAAATGCATTTACTCATATATTTTTATTATGAGTAATAAATTACAATCAATTGAAAAAGAGTTAAAAAGAAAAAAAACTTTTAATTCCACCAAAGCAACACAATCACCAACAGATAGTTTTTATAATGAATGTCAGCAAGCTTAGAAAAAAAAAACCTAGTTTCAGGCTGTAGGTTGGAGGAGAAGGGTTTTAATTTTCTTTTGACTCTGAATCCCTTGATTCCAAGAACCTAGAAAATTAAATTTAGAGATATACTATTTTCCAAGTGTTTTTGAAGTTTAACTCTGAAAGAAAAAATTTCTTGACATTAAACCTTATCGTTGTATTTTTATTAGAAACTGTTGAAGACACAACAACTTCATTCATTCATCAAAATATTTAATGGCTTGTATGTATTTGGAACTAAGTAAAGTCCTGGGGATAGAGTGATAAACAATAACAACAACAAAATACAATCTCTGCCCTTGTAGGCATTATAATCTGGTTCAGGAAACGGACTTTAAAGAAGCAATCACATCCGTGGACATGGTGTTCCAAGCTGTAATGGATTTATCAGGAAAAATAGAGAGTTCTAAGAGAGGCTGTACCTGGGAGTCTAATTTAATTGGGGAGTTGGAGAAAATCTTTTGAGTGATATTCATGGTAAAGGATGGGTAGAAATTAATTAGCCTAAGGGGCAGGATGGGTGGGACTTAGATGAGAGGAATAGGGGAGTATGGGAATGAAGATTCTGAAGTGAGAAGTAATTTGGTGAATTCGAGCATCTGAAAGAAGAGCAGTGTAGTTAGAGGGAGCGTGATGCAAGATGAAGCTGGGCAGTCAGCTGGGACCACTGCAGGGAGGGCTTTGCTGCTCATGGTAAACTATTTGCATTATATCTGAAGTGCAAAGGGGACACTGAATGGTTTTGAGGGGGTGAGTGGCCTGATCCGTTTTCCATGTCCAGAGACTCTGCTGCTGTGTGGAGATAGAGTTGAAGAAGAGGCAGGACAAGTGTAGAAGCAGGAAGGACACTTAGAAGGCCCCTGGAACAGTCCAGAAAAAAGATGATAACGTCTTGGCTTAGGACAGGGTCAAGGAAAAGTTGAAAAGCGGGCGATTTGAGTATTTTGGAAGAAAATATGAAAGGAACTGACGAAAAATTAAACATGAGCATTGGGAGAAGGAAGAGTCAGAAATGTCTCTCAGATTTCTGCCTTCAGAAACTTGATGGACGGCAGTCCCTATCACAGAGACGGGGGGACGCAGGAAAGGTTTGGGGGTTACATGAGCTTTCAGCTTGGAACAGGTTGGTTTTGAGAGAGATGTGAGTCGTCCAAGTGGAGCTTCAAGTAGGCAGTTGAATATATAAGTCTGGAAATTGCGTATATCTTATTTCTTTTGATGATTCTGAGAAACAAGGAACTTCTCTACTACGTTACTAGTTTTGCATTATTTTACATATAATAGACATCTATAAGGCAATGAGAGGTGATTTCTATGTATTATCTTCTTTAGGCCTGATATGGCATGAAATGTTCTTCTCTATTTTCAGTTGAGAAAATTGAGAGCCAGAGAAGTTAAATATCTGAGATAATGCACAGAGTTTAGAACTGGGTAAAATCTTCTGATAATTGGTGGGACAGGAACTCAAATCCAGGTCTTGTTCTTGTCTGGATCCAAATCTTCTTATGCCATTTCTGCTATGACCTTCCCTTCCTCTTTCCTTTCTTCCATCTTTTCTTCTTTCCTTCCTTCTCTCCCTCTTCTCTCTTCTCTTCTCTTTCTTCATTTCTTCCTTCCTTCTTTCCTTCCTTCCTTTCCTTCTCTTTCTTTCTTTCCCTTTCTTTCTTTCTTTCTTTCTTTCGTTCGTTTGTTTTCTTTCTTTCTTTCTTTCTTTCTTTCTCTTTCTCTCTATCTTTTCATCTATCATTTATTATCCATCCATCCACTCATCCACCCATTCATCTCACCAGAAGTACATAAATTCCCAAGAACTGAAGGGCCCTTAAAAGATCATTAATCTATTCACTATATTGATGAGGAAATTGAGGTCCAGTGGAGAGAAATCTCTTGCCCAGAGGTACTCAGTGCTGGTTAAAATTCCACTTCTGCTCACTGTATCTGCCCCTAATTTCCATAACCACTGCTTTTTGTCACTGTGTCTCCTCAGGGAATGGCTCTGCCAGAAGCTGAAAGAGAACCCTGCCAGGCCTCACTAGGCAGAGTTCACTTCTATTTCCAGCATTTCTCCCTCTTGCTGTTCAAATGTATGGGGCTCCCCTTTGAAGTCCTGCAGAGTAAAAGCATCCAAGGAATCTGCAGTCAGTCTGCTAACACACGGCTTGTCTCCCAGGCTGCTGGGGCAAGACAGAGAGAATGGGTTTATAACAGGGGACAAGATAACAATCAAAGGAAAACAGAGTGCAGGTTTCAGAAAATCTTGTGTGATTGATTAAGAGGTGGAGAAGGAGGAAGCTGCTGGCCTCATGGCTGCAGGTTTGGAATCCTGCCAGGAGTTAACTCTTTGGGAGCTGCTGTACCACGCAGCCTCAGAACAGGAGAGAGGAAGCATCAGCAGGCAAGCTTCAGAAGGCTACCTTCTTTTAAGCAGTTCTGCCCATTCCTGACTCATCTCTGCCTGAATTCACCCTGAGCCCCTGATATGGAATGAGGAAAAATAAAGGAAAGGGAAAGAAGATAAGTCCACTGTTTATTTTTACAGTGAATACATTTAACCCAGGAGTCAAATCGATGCTAATCAGCTCAATGGTTATATCGTTTGGCTGATTAGAAACATGGTGCATATTTACCAAGTGTCTGCCAAGTCCTAGGCATCCCCGAAACACTAGGGAACCAACAATGAAAAAGGCAAGCTTCTCTGTGATGTGGCTCCAGACTCCATGTTTAGTCGTGTTATCTCACCATTCTCCCTCCTTGTCAGACCACGGGCTGGTCTCCCTCTAGCCACACTCCCTCTGTTCACAGGCCTTGGCATACGCTCTTGCCTTGGCTGAGAAGGTCCTGCTGCACCCTGGTCTGCTATTTGAACATCTCTTTACCCTTCAAGTCTCATCTCAAGGAATGACTACCCTGGACCTTCTTTGTGGGGGCTCTTCTTCCTTTATGCTCCCCTTGCAACATGGCTTCCCTTGATCAATCTTCTGTCTCACTGAGTACATGAGAATCTCCTTGAGGATACAGACTGGGTCTCATTCATCTCAAATTCATTCCCTGAACAGGCATATGGTGTCTGGCATATACTAGGTTCTCAAGAAGCAGTGAAATGAAAGAGTGAATGAGTGAGGGACTGATGCTCTGGTGGAGATGTGAGCCCTACTCCCATTAACCCTAATATACTAGTGTAGGTACCTTAAAGGCACGTGTGTTGTGCTTTGGATGCTGAGGGAAGGAGTGATCATCTCTGCCCCAGGATAGACATAAGAAGCAAATTTCATAGATAATACTTGACTGAGTCTTAAAGAGTGCATATGTGGAAGAGGGAGGGAAGGACACTCCAGATGTAGGAAACAGCAAAAGCAAAGGTTAGCAACAGGCCAACGGTTAGTGCTTGCTATGTTCCAAATGTGTGTGTCCCCCCAAAATTCGTATGTCGAAAACCTAATGCCCAATGTCATGGTATTAGGAGGTGGGGCTTTTGAGAGGTTCTTAGGTCATGAAAGTGGAGCCCTCGTGGATGGGATTAGTGCTCTTATAAAAGAGACCCCAGAGAGCTCCCTCATCCCTTCCGCCATGTGAGGACACAGGGAGAATACAGCCGTCTATGAGAAAGTGATCCTCACCAGACCCTGAATTTGCCAGCACCTTGATCTTGGACTTCCCAGCCTCCAGAGCTGTGATAAATAAATTTCTGTTGTTATAAGCCATCCGGCCTATGGTATTTTATTATAGCAGCTCAAATGGACTAAGACAGAGTTAAAATACTCAAGGAGTTGTGAGGGCAGGAACAGGTAGTATCAAGAGGAGCAGAGAGGGGGAAGGAAGAAAAGGGGAAAAAAGGACACAAAAACAAATGTATTATTTTTAAAGTTGTTATTACAAAAATTTTGAAATGTCTTAAAATAAAGAGACTAGTGTAATAAACTCCTATATCCTCATCACCCAGCTTCATCAAATTCATAACTTTCACATGTCGGTTGCAGTCATGACAGCCGATGTATTTTATGCTGTTATTAGATGTATTTTGAGGCTGTAACTTATGAGCCTCCTGCCTCAACAAGATGTGACGTCTATGTAGCTGCAACTAAAAAGTCAGTCCACTTTGGGACTCATTTCAATGAAATTTGGGGTTAAATAGTTTTTAATCTTGCATTTTGATGATGAAACAGCTTCCTTACTGGTGTTGATGGTTTTAGATTGGCCCTATCTAGGGGAATGTTCTAAAATAAATCTGATACATATTTTCCCTGTTTAAAACCTTTCAGGAGCTCCCCATTGTTCTAGGAATAACTTCCAGACTTTTAGCTTTGATTATGCTATCTTCTGCTGCTGCCCCTTTCTGTGCTTGAATTCTGTGATGGTTCTTGGTTGCAAGCAACAGAAGTTGAAGAGACCTGGTTTAAGTAAAAATAATGCATTGGAGCAGTGGCATAGCAGCTGCTGGGGCTGCCCTGCCACGTATCCTTGGCACTCACCATTGCCATGCAAAGACATCCTGCTGCAGACATCAGTTGTTTCTTGTCCGTGCTATGTGGCTGAAGATTTCCATCACTCATTGTATTAGTCTGCTGGGACGGCCATAACCAAATACCACGCACTGGGTGGATTAAACATAGAAACTTATTTCTCATGGTTCCGGAGGCTGGAAGTCCAGGATCAAGGTGTCGGCAGGCTTGGTTTCTCCTGAGGCCACTCTCCCTGGCTTGCAGATGGCCACTGTCTCAGTATGTCCCCACATGGTCTTTTATCTGTGTGCATGCACTCCTGGTGTCTGTTCCTCTTCTTATAAGGACACCAGTCAGATTGGATGAGGGCCCCACCCTTATGACCTCATTTGACTTTAATTATGTCCTTACAGGCCTGACCTCCAAATACAGTCACATTGTGGGTTAGGATGTCAAGGTAGGAATTTGACCAAACACAATTCAGACCATAAAGCTTATATACTTCCTTCAGCAAATGTTTCTCCCCTCTCCTGTATCCCTTTCTCTCTCCTTTTCTCTCTCTCTCCCTTATTCCTCAAATTAAGAACTTGACATATTCCACCCAATCTCTTATGAGCATTTTTTCTCATGTCTTTCCAAAACCACAGAAGCAAATGGCATTCACATGGAAAAGGCACCCTTCCCTACCCTCCTGCATCCTTTTCCCCACCTGCTCGCTCCTAAGCAGAACCTGCAGCTCACAGAGATGCAGCTGTCCCTGTGCTATAAATAGTGGCATGCCACCAGCCTCCTGTTATTAGTGTAGCTTCTGAGCATGCCAAGCAAATGCCTTCCTCTTCAGAGCTGCATGTAAAATGGCCCAGAAACATTGTATTAGGACCTGAAAGATGCAATTTAAATAGCCTGTTGCCATGGAGATGTCACCGATATGGAGATTACATGTGTCGAGCAAGTGCAATGTAGCAGGGTGCCCTGTAATTGGGGGTCCCAGGCTGTGGGCTGCAGATGGAGGTGAAAGCCTGGTGGAAGGGGCATGCACGGTTGGACTGTGCTTGTAGGTAGTAGATGTATTGCACATATTCCAGTGGTTATTCGTTTCAGAGGTGGAAGGGGCTAAGCAAGCGGTGAGTCCAAAGACGTTGCTGCTGATGAGAAAGATCGGGCTCAGAGAGAAGTTTTGGCATCAGGTCAGGGTCACATAGCTAGTTAGTGGCAGAGTCAGAACCAGAATTCCGGACACTTAACTGCAAGTCCTAATCCCACTCATTTGTTCATGAAGCATATTTCAAATGCCTACACAGTACCAGGCTCTGCGCAAAGTAATTGGCATACACAGGGAAGAAGAGAAAGGAGTCTCCCTCCAGGAGTTTATAGTCTGACTACATCCTAGAAGCATCCTGGTACTTAATAAAAAGCACCAAAGCCTGGCCCTAGCCCCAGAGTTCCTGATTTAATGAGTCCACTGAGGGGCCCAGGTGTCAGTGTTTTCTAAACCTCCCCAGGATTTGAACTGTTGGGCTAGTGCTGCGCTGTCCGACATGCGGCTACTGAGCGCTTGCAATGTGGCTCATCCATAGGACAATGCGCCGTGAGACTTGGTGTGAGCAAAAGAACTGAAAATATCTCAGTAACAACTTTTGATATTGCTTCTCTGTTGAAGTGATCATACTTTAGATATGTTGAGTTAAGTAAAATATACCATTGCAATTAGTTTTACCTGTTCCTTGTAACCTTTTTAAAAATGTGGCTACTAGAAAATTAAAAATGCACATGTGGCTTCTATTGGACAGTGCTGGTCTAGAGGATGATAAAGAGACATCTTCAGTGTCTGTATAGTCTCCCTCTCTGTACACACACAAGGATACAACGTAGCATAAAGCAGGTGACCTCTGATCATGTCCTGGGTAGGATAGCAGAGATGGAAAGAACATTTGCCCTTGAGTCACACTGCCTGGGTTCTAATCCCAGCTTCAAGAATTGTTTCTTGGCTGACGTTGGGTAAGTTAACTCTCTGTGCCTCTACTCCTCCACCTGTAAAGTGGGGAGAATGAGGTGTTTAAGATTTCATTGAGATAATGTTAGGTATTGTTATTATTCTCCCCTCTCTGGATCTTTTCTGTTGAGATTTGGTTCTCAAACTTCATTCTGTGACCTTCTGCCATTAAACTCAAACCCATCTTAGTCTCTTACAGAATGCATTATTGCTCCCAATCAATGTAATCTACAAGCACCGATTTCATTTTATTTTGTAGTCTATTATCATATTTTATACAGGGTAGTCCCTTCCCCTTCTGACTGCCTTTTTTTAACTTCCAGGATAAGATACGTTAGATGAAGACAAGATGAGTCACTGCCCCTGCTGAAGTAGACATGCTTTCTCTGGTTCCTGCCTCTCTGATTCTTCACCAGCTTCTAATGACACTGGGTCGGGGAGATTGCCAGTGGAAGGCAGGCCAAAATATTCAGGCAGATTTCTTTCTGAAATAAGTTTCACTGAGATCCAAGAGTTCATCTTAGGTGACAGGGATATCTGGATGGGGACTTAGCACTGGGCTGAATAGATATGTCGTGGCCCAACCCCTGGTAGATTCCTTCCATCTTCAGGCTGGTGGTTTACAAGTAGAAAATGGTTCAGTCCCTTCAAGAACTTACATCACCTGCTTTGCTCCACATTAAAAGAAGTCTTGAAACAAGCCCTGTCTTCCCAATATTGTCAGTTACCATAGGAAGATCAAAGTATTATAAACAAACATTTTTTGGGGGGAGCAATAGAAATTAGAAAGAGTTATTATCTCATCAGAATCTTTCTTCAAAAGTTCTAGTCTGGGGCTTGTCCTAGGATAAAGGGGAAGGACAGCCAAGTCCTTGGGGAATGAACTTGGAGAGAAAAAATTCTCTTTGGGTGGTTTCAGTAGAAGAGAACACATTCTGTATAGTGAATATGTTCAGCTATATCCAGTGCTGGCTAGAGCCTGGCACCTGAGTCTAAATAATCCACCTTTGAGGACCAGCGAGACCATTAAGAAAGTCCTGTGGCGACTCTATCAACTGTGCAACAACTAGAAGAGTCTAGGAGAGACTCATTTTAGCCTTGAGTCTGGCACTAAATGTGTGAACATAGGCAAATCATTTACCTCTCTGATCTTCTCTTTACTCATCTGTAAAATGGAAGAAATCACCTTAATTTGCAAGGCAGTTGTGAAGGTTATATGAGAAAATAGGCATAAAGTAGGCAAGTCCAAGGTAAAATGAGTCCTGCAAAGATTCCGAGCAGGCAGAGAGTACCGTGACGGGGAAGCACCAAAGATTCTGGCGGAGGAACTGGACTAGACACAATGGATTTAATGGGTTTTTGCTGACTTTTAAATTTTTTTCTTAACATTACAATAGCAATACATGCTCCTAGTGAAAAATTTTGGGGGAAAGCATAGAAAATAAAATGAAAGTAATTTCTAATCTTACTACTCAATACTAATGCTTGTTAACAGTTTTGGGAAATCTATACCATATATAACTTAGTTTGGTGAAAAAATTATAGTCATATAATATTATTTGACCACAGGCTTGGCTTGAGGAGGGGGACCTTGGAGTTAGGAGCGGGGACTTGTAGGGGAAGATAAGATTGGAGACAGGTCAGATGGATTTTGTTTGCAAAGGCACCATTGTCTGCCCTTCTTTTTTTTTTTGGAAGGAAAGTCATAAAACCTAGACTTTCTCTGTCTCCCCTTCCTGCTCTCTCAGCTTCTGATTTTCATCAATTCCTTCAAACACATTGGCATCAGTTTCCATGGGAAGGGTGCACTGTTACTAAGTGAGAGAACAGAGGGCTTGAGGGCGCTTGCCTCCCTAGAGGAATTGTTGCGCTGGAGTGAGTAGTTGTCTGGAGTAAAATGAACTGCGTGTCTGTGCTGGGTTCCTATGTGGGCTGCCCGCTGGGTTATTAATACTTGGAACACATTGGAACGTTCAGGCCCTGAACCCCACTGTACTTGTAAACATCTTCTGGAGGGCCTTTTCTGGCTCCTGGCTTTCTGGAACTGGGGAGTCCTCCACCCCTCACACTCTTTTATAAGGGACCTTGTATATGTGACTTGTGGGTGAGAAGTCAGTGGGTTTAGATACCTTTCTGATTCCAAAGTGAGGTAATGGGGCAGGAAAGAAAGGGGTGTGTGTGTGTGTGTGTGTGTGTGTGTGTATGTATGTGAGAGAGAGAGAGACAGAGACAGAGAGAGAGAGGGAGAGAGAGAAAGAGAGAGACAGGTTGAGTGAGCAGAAAAGTATGAAGGATGGAGAAAGAGAGAGAAACATGGAAAGAAAATCAGAGACATGGCATAAAGAGCAGATAGGGAAAAAGACAGAGAAGAGAGAGGGAAAGCGGAAGCGAGACAGAAAAGGATGCTTGAGTGACAGAGGCAGAGTGAGTGCCGAGGAGACAGAGACCATCGTTACTACTTAATGATTAATACAGGATTTAAATGAAATATTCATGAAAGGAAATTGGAGCTATAGACAAATCCAAACACCACTTTCCTGATCACCACCTTCCCCTTGCTACTCAAAACTGAATTCTTCAGAGACTCATGCCCTCTATTGTCATTACGCGGGAACAATTGATGGATGTAACCAGGAGAGGAAGCTTGTTCCTTTGATGGTATTTGGCTCCACTAGAAACACATCTACTGATCTGCCTGCATGAGATCCTGAGCTTCTGTGAGAGCGATGCACTTTAGAGAAGGCTCTTGGCACCATGGAGGTGACCCAGACAGCTTCTCTGAACTCTATTTGTGGTCAGTCTCCAAGTGTTTCCTGAGCCAGGGTCTTCCTCTCCTGCAGGAGACACCAGGAAACATTCTCAAGGGTAGTGGCTGCCCTGTGTGCCTCCCCATGGAGCCCAGTGCTGGTAAGTAACAGAAACTCAGTGAACCCAAGTGTGCTGCCATTTGCCATCTGACCAGCCCACGCAAACAAGGAAGTCCCATCATCTGCCCAAGCCTCTACTTCCTCATCTATTACGTGTCTACTAGATACTACTGCTTCTCTTGCTGATAGTATCACCCATGAAGAACTGTCACAGTGATGTGAAAGCACTCTCCCACAGCTCGGCATTAGATGGTGGACTCGACACTGTCCCCTTCACTTCTTCTCGCCTCCCTCTCTCCCTTGTCTCTCATCAGCAGGGCACAAAGCTCATGCCGTCACTAGATCTTGTCCCCTGGGGAATGATACCAAAGCTGGTGACTGGGCATTGGGGTCCTTTACTGGTCCCCCAACCCAGTCTCAGGTGATGCACAGGAGAGCTTCCCCCTTCGGGAAATTGTATGGGTGCCCTGCGTTTCACACATCCCCCAACTGCTACGTCAACCTGCCTGAAGAACTTTCTTGTTTTCATTATGAAGTTACGTATGAGCTAAATTGTTTCTTTCTTCTAGTTTTTAAAGTATCGTATTTCCTCAGCTCCAGAGTAGCAGAGAGGTCAATCCTTTTACTATAAAAATAACTTGAGCTGTCAATTTCCCATTATAATGATGTCTTAAATGGTCTCCTTAACTTCTAACTTTCCTTACTCAGTCTTTAGATTTCAGTTTCCTCATTTAAAATGAAGATGATAATATTTATTTCCATGGGGGCCCTCTGAAGTTCAAGGGAGGGCTTTCTAAACTGCTAAACCTGTTCAAATGTTAAATGTGTGCCATCTTGCCTTAGTCTGAGAGCTCTGGAAAAACAGACAGCATCTCCATCTTTTCACCGCTGCATATTCAGTGCCCGTGCAAAATGCCAGGAGCATAGTAGGTGCTCAGTTAACATTTTCCGAACAAACCACTGACCTCAGATCTTCAGAGGTTAATCTTTACTGCCTCATGCCTGTTCTTATCACTTTTGTTTTTCTACATTAGAGCTTGTAACTGCTGACCTCCCCTCTCCATCCTTCAACACACAACTCCCAGCCCCCATCCTACATTCTGGGATACAGTTCATGGACAGCTCAGCAGTTCAGAGGATGATTTGGGCCAATGAATACTGGATGATAGGACCTGCAGGAGACAAATACATTGAGGTTCAATGACCACAGGCTGATCTAACACAGAGGAAACCCCTGTACTGCTTTCAGGACCAAGAGAGTTTCTCTCTAGCTTCATGGAATAGCTAGAGGGGTCTTCAGATGACATCTGATCTACAGAGAGATGCATGTGTGACGGGCCAAGGAGGTCTGGACATAGTTTCACCTTTTTAAGCACAATGTCAGATTATTCACCCACTGTTGGTCGCATCTTACAAATGGGAGCTCTACACATTTCCCGTGATACTTCCTTTCCTCCACCAAACCAGGACATGCATTTCTGCTTAAAAGGCCAAGACAGGCCTGACTCTCCATGGACGTTCATCAGCCATTAAACGATTACCTGCAGGAGACATCCTGAACCCTTTCCTGGTACCATCTTTTCTGTCTTCACCTTAATATTCTCTAGCATGCCATCCATTTTTAAAAATTTATCTTAGTTATTGCCTACTTCCCCCCAATTTGTAATCTTCATGAGAGCCGAGATGTTTATCTTTTTGGTTTTTTTTTTTTTTTGTATTTTTGTTTTTTCCTCTGCTCTGGGAACATTTTTAATACTTACTTCACTTAGCAATAAGTGCTTTGTTGAATTTACTCATTGAATCTTTGTTATAAGCTTTTTCTATAGACGAGGGAAACGCAGCACAGAGAGGGTAAGTGATTTTCCCAAAGCCACAAAGTGATTAGTTACAGATCCAGCGTTTGAACACAGGCAATCCAGTCTTAGAGCCTGAGGCCTTAACCATTACACTATACTGTTTCTGAACAAGATACATCATAGTTTTATAATACAGTTTATAGCAGCTGTGGCTGTGTTAATATGTGCTTGGTCAATGTTAATTGTGTGTTTCTCTGTGTCTTAATCGTTGTTGCTCTTCTATTTATTCTCGTTGTGTTCCAAAAGGAAAGTGATGGGGAAAAGCAAATCGGTGTGACACTTGCATCTTGTTTATGAGCCATAAACCCCTCCCTTCCTCCTTGGTAAAACAGAAGATAATTTTTGTCTTGGAGGTATGTCAGTCGCTAAGAAGTCCACAAGCATGAGTTATTCTGTACTAAGGCACTAATGTAGACACTGAAGCACTCAATATAGTTTGTGGACATGAATTAAAGGTAGTAATGTGTATGGGCTTTGTGACGGCCAAAAAGCACTTCCCTTGCATCTGAGTTTGTGGTTGGGGGTGGCAGGAGCCTGTCATCTATAGACATTGTACAAGTTTATATGAACCAGCTCACTGTCTCGACCTTGGAAAGTCCATTCTCCAGCCAATAAGTAAAGCACCAACTACATAAAAATCTAGGTCAAAACAGATATGTAGCCACTTATTCCTTCCCTAAGCACAGCTTTTTCATTAGGAAATAAATATTGACAAGCATGGGAAGAAATTCAGGGGTCATCAGTATTTTCATTTGTCAGAATTGAGGATCCATCCTATAGGTAACATTTTAAAAACTTATTTCACATTGGGTACAATACTAAGTGCTTTACTGAATTAACTCATTTAATTGTCACAGTATGAACGTAAAGCACGTGCATGTCAAGATTGTGGAAAGCTTTTGGGACAAACTTCTTCCTTACTCGATACTGGAAAAGCCAGCCTCAGGGAAACCTGTAAATATTCCCTTTGACCAGGAACCTCACTCCTAATTTTCACTTTCAAACCTCTAGTTCATCAAATACTGCCCCCTCCATGAAGTCATTCTGAGTTCTTCTTCTTCTTTTTTTGTGTGAGGAAGATTGGCCCTGATCTAACATCTAACATCTAGCATCTGTGCCAATCTTCCTCTATTTTATGTGGGATGCCACTACACTGTGGCTCGATAAGGGGTGCCAAGTCCACGTCTGGGATCTGAACCTGCAAATCGCGGGCCACCAAAGCAGAGCGTGTGAACTTAACCACTACGCCATTGGACTGGACCCCTGAGTGTTAAAGCATGTGAATGTTTTTCCTCATATACATCCCAAAGCACCTGACTGTACTCCTATGGCATTGGTCCTACTCTGCCAGGAATCAGGGTTCTCTGAGGATGTGCGATGGACTATGAGCAAGGGACTTGTAGTCAAGAGACATTGATGTGATTTTCCCAGGCTCACTGGGTCAGTGGGACTAATATCAGTATTATCTACCTCAGGGATCTTATGAGACAGAATCAGAAAACATAGAGATAGTACTTTGTTAACTGGAAACAGTTTGAGAAGTTTGTTATTATCGGTGGTGTGTAAACTCATCGAAACAGGTGCTGGCCCGAGTTCTTCTTTGTGCGTTCTATGACACCAGAGCATTGCCTGGGAACTAGCAGTCTTACTTGATGTGCATCGAATGAATATTTCTGGGAGACAATTATATGCCTTCTTAGTATCCAAATAGCTCTGAAACACCTCAAGAGCTTCTTCCTTCAGACTCAGAAGGAGGCTACACAGACACTCAGTTGGTGCTGGGTTCTTAGAGGCAAATGAGGCATTTGGAAGCCTTTTGATGGCTGAGAGGAGACAAGACAGATGGAGATGCTTTTGCCAGGAAAGGGGAAGCTATTCTTTTGTTTCAAATCCACCTTCATGTGACAAAACCCTTGATCATAAGGTCAGAAGGCACAGAGTCAGAGATGCAAGAGCTATGCTCTATATGGGCAGAATGATGACCCTTGGCCAAGTTTGATTCCCCAATGCAGCTGTTCTTGGCTGGTCTGCACTTCTGAAAGGAAGGCTGTATTTGAGAAGTGACAGAACAATTTCCATGGCAACAGACTGTCTGGTGTCAGAAGAAGAGAAATGAAAGCTCCGTGTGCCAACTCTGTATTTATGCAATGCTTATCACACTGCCTCCCACCACTGTCTCCTACCCCAAAGAGGGCTTGATCTCTCAGCAGACATCCTTCTCTGTCCAAACATTTCCCATATAGAAATCATACCATTTCTATCAGTATTTTCACATCTAAATGTTGAGCGTACTATTTTTTGTCTTGTATAGTTTTTGGTAATCTGAATAGAGCTGTCAAAGTCTTTGTAAACAGATTTTGCTGGACCTTCAGGGGCTGACACAGGGATGATGAAAGAGTCAGCTAGGGCTTGGGTCTTTCTCTCCTAGGGAATGTGGCATTGCCACCTACTTGATACCTTTATACAGGATGAAGGGAGTGAGGATTTGCAGTCAGAGGACCTGGATGGACCCTTGACTCCAGAAGGCTGGCCAGGCAGCCAGCCTGAGTAGAGAGGCTGGGCTGTCCTGCTTGAGTCCTCTGTTCATTGATGCTATAGGCATCTTCCTTCAATTGATACCCACCCAGAGGAGCTGTGTCTCACCCAGGACCCAGTCCTGACCTCTGATGCTTTCTAAGACTTTCCCACCATGATCTGTACACCAGAGACTTCAAACCAAAGACTTTGCTCTTGGCTTCTTTCCTGACCTTAGGCTTCTCCATAAGCCACAAAGCCCTATAGTGTTGTTCTTTAGGACTTAACCCTTTCTGACTCATTCTCATCTGCCTAAACCATAGGCCAAATGCATTGGGAGAAGCCCAACTGCCCCTGCCTTCTTCTGTACCTCAGAGATGCATGCCAAGCAGTGTTTCCAAAAGTGAGTTACTTTCCATCCATGTTGGTCAGAAAGATGCCACTGGGCCCATGTAGATAAGCATTTTTAAAAGTGAGTTAGTAGTGATTACAATGTTCTCAACTTGCCTGTGGTAATGGTTGTACATATCTGTGAATATACTAAAAATCTTTCAACTGGACACTTTAAATGGGTGGATTGTATGGTATATGAATTACATCTCAATAAAGCTGTTTTAAGAAAAAGTGAGTTAATACAAAAAATACAACAATCACATAAAACTAGTAAGATCAAATTTTTCAAATAAATATATTTATATCAAAACTGAGTGGATTTAGAGAAAAATATTGTACATGTCATAAAACAGGTAGTAGGTGGATGTGATAGTAAAAGTTTAGGAAAAATTTGTACAGTGGGAAAAGCTTAGGAGACACTGAGTATTCCTTCTGTGGGATCCTTGGCACTTTGTATGGTGTCTGGTAGATGATTTGTGGACTAAAATTCAGAGTTTCTCAATCTTGACACTATTGGCATTTTGGACTGGACAATTCCCCATCATGGGGTCTGTCCCGTGCACTGTAGGATGTTTAGCAGCATCCCTGGCCTCTATTCTCTAGATGCCAATACAACCCACCTCAGATATGATGATACAAACTATCTCCAGACACTGACAAATATCTGCTAGGGGCAAAATACCTTCCAATTGAGAACTACGGCTCTAAGTCAATAATCCCTGAACGTTCAATAGATATTTGTGGCCACCTTCAATGAGCCAGCTACTAGTCTAGGCAGTGGGACACAGCAGTGAAGAAGCTGGACAAAGTTCCTGCTCTCAAGAAGTTTATATTCTAAAGAGGGAGACAGAAAGAGGGAAACCAAATGAGGAAATTAATAAATACGCCTATTCAGATGGTGATAAACACTAAGAAGACGATTAAACAAGGTGATAGAATTGAAAGCGGTTGATGGCAAAAGACAGCCTTTCTGAGGAGGTGGCATGGAAGTGAGATCTGAGAGTCAAGAAGGGACCAGGCGTAGGCAAGAGAAAGGATTGCCTTTGGCAGAGGGATTGTCAACAGGCAAGTCCCAGAAGAGGTAATGGGCTCAGAGTGTTTGGGAAGCAGAAAGGAGGCTGGTGTGACGGAGCCTAGGGAGGGAGGTGGGGAGTGGACTCAGGTCATGTTGGATTTGAGTCTAGGGCAAGATGCTTGGATTTTGTTCCAAGTGAGATGGGAAGGCATTGGGGGTTTTGAGTTAGCGTAGAGTAATTTATGTTTTTAAAGGATTATTCACTCTGGCTGCTGCATGTGAGTGGTCTACAGGGGTGCACAGTTGGGAAGAGTAAGGTCAGGAGGGGACTGAAGCTGTCACCCAAGGGGGAGTGTGAACTAAGACGGTGGTGGTGGAAATAAGAGCAGTGAAAATGGATGGTAATAATAACTGAAGGAGGGCAATAAGAGCAATAAAAAGATAAATGGATGCCTTGAGAGGGCATGAGAGCAAGAAAAAGAGAAAAATTGGATTTCTCGCTGAAATTGGGAATCCATTGGTCTTAAGTAGGCTAGAGTTTACTGAGAGGAGAAGCAGGACCGGGTAATCAAATTAGACTCCTTTCTCAGAAGATTTTCCAGCCTGTGGTTCAAGTTGGGTTTCTTTTATGGAAAGACCATTGTTTTGTTCCTATAAAGGAGGTTAATAGAGTGTAACACGAACTTAATTATACCTATTTCCCTGACCACTTTCTTTGGTTTAATATTTACTCAGCTTCACATTTATCATGTCTCTCAGTAAAGGGTGAGGCCATTGAAAAAAATCCTGAACGCAAACCTTCAATAGTTTAAACCCTGCATTAAAAACAGGCCAGTTTTTCATAGTATATTTTCGGGAAAGAAAATAAAGTGTCTCCAAGCCTTCTTGGGTCTCTGTTTATTGCTTCCCTTCAGTTTTTGTGAAATTGATAGTATTAGTAACAAGAATGTAACAACTGCAACTACCAGTTATTGGATACCTGCTAAGCACCAGGTTATTTATATCATATTAGGTTTAATCCCTATTACAATACTACAGGTAGGTATTACTGTCCTCATGAAACAGATGAGGAAAAAGTGGCTCAGGGAGGTAAAGTAATATGCCCAAGATCACACAACTGATAGATTAGTTTCCTAGGGCTGCTGTGAGAAATTACCACAACTGCTTGGCTTAAAACAATGGAAATTTATTCCATCACAGTTCTGGAGGCCAAAAGTCTGAAATCAAGGTGTTGGCAGGACCACACTTACTCTGAAATCTCTAGGAAAGGATCATTTCTGGCCCTCCCTAGCTTCTGGAGGCTGCAGGCGCTCCTTGGCTCATGGCAGCTTAATGCCAGTCTTTGCCTCCATCTTCACACGGTTTTCTCCTCTTCTCCTGGTGTCTGTCCTCTGGGTGTCTTTTCTAAAGACACTTGTTGTTGGATATAGGGCCCATCCAGATAGTCCAGGATGATCTCATCTTGAGACATTTAAGTTAATTTTATCTGAAAACACCCCTCTTCCAGATAACGTCACATTCGCAGATTCCAGGGGTTAAGACATGGACGTATCTCTTGTAGGGGCACCATTCAACCCACTAGGGCTGGTTATTTGTAAGTGGCAGAGACTTCCCCTCTGCTGTGGAGGCTTGAACACACTAAATTGGCATCTAAAGAGTAGGTGTGCCTTTATAGCCTTGTACATTCTTACAGCCTGTTTTCAGTGACTATGACCGAAGAGCCAAAGGACTTCTTTTTACCTAAAATAAAATTAACAGCATAATACAATAAAAGTTATAATTATAGGTTTCACAGGGTGGAAGCCTTCAAAATGGTGGCAGGTATTTAAAGAACACTCTTGCGTTAAAAATGCCAGTCTTGCTAATTACAAAGGAGGGTAAATAATGTCAAAATACATCTTGGGAGTTTTTGGTACGATAAAAAGTAAGCATTAATAACTAAACAGCAACTGACATCCAAATGGATTGATGATACAGCTTTTTTCTTTCCTTTTTATTTTCCCCTGGTGTTAATTAAAAGTTAGTTGTACCATTAGAAAGGCCAAATTTTTCATTCTTAACAGCTTCCCAACCTTTCCCCTCATTCTTGTTAAGTCTTAAGTCTAAAGAAAACCCACACAACTGGGTCTGTGCATTACAGAGTGAGGCAGAGAGCAAATGAGTCACTTTCTAAAGTGGCAGGACATCCAAGCAAACCAAAAGCTCTTAGTTGAGAGGAATTCCAGACAGCCAGCAGCATAAAACTAGCTGGATCAATTTGTCTGTAGTTTGAGTGGTAATCTTTAAGGCAGTTGATTAGTTGGCCATTTGTTGCTTGCTCTGCAGGGCTCCTCTCTCAGCAATGTGAGTGCGTCTGTCCTGAGTGATGGATGGAGCTGGAATCTTCAGGCAATGAAGAATCCTCCTCCTCCCCTCCGTTGTAAGAATGTTAGCATCTCCAGCTCCCATGAAATGTTTAAATGAGAAAGAAAGGGAGGACACTGAGCACAGCTAAGACAAACCTGAACTCTTGACTTGAGTGACCTCCAGACTCAATGGTCTGAACTGGTTCCTGATGAAAAAAATACATATACATTTTCTATATGTGTGTGTGTCATTATAAAGCATGTTAGAGAAGAAGAGGATATTTGGAAAATGTAAAAAACCAGAAAGAAACATGGTTCCTTGACCATACTATTTGTTCAATTTTATAGTCTCCTTTTGAAAGCACAACTTTATAAGTATCTTTTTAAAAATGTTGCTGCATAATCCTGACACATCCTTTAAATTGCTCTCCATGATTCTACAGAGGATTTAGGCACAATTTTACTTATCTGAGCGTAATATGTTGGTTATTTGGATTGTTTGCTCTTCTTTGCTCCTTTAAGTAATGCCAGAATAGACATCATTGTGCCTAAGCCTTAAAAAAAAGTCTATCTATCTATCTATCTATCTATCTATCCATCCCTCCATCTCCTATCTATTCATCCATCCATCTATCCATCCATCACCTACCTATTCATCCATCCAACCATTCATCTCCTATCTACCTACCTACCTACCTACCTATCTATCTATCTATCTATCTATCTATCTATCTATCTATCTACCTGTCGTCTATTTCCCTAGGGTAGATTCCCAGGTTAAAGGGGACAAATTGATCTTATAGGACCAGTTGGATAGATCTGGAGTCTCTGTCCCACCCTCACTTCCTCCCTTCTTCTCTTCCTCTCTGCCTTCTCTCCTTGTTTCCCTTCTTCCTTCCTTTTTCTCTCTTTACAAATTACTAAAACAATAATCTCTCCCCAGTAATCCTACAGCTTCGGCAGTTGGGAACATCTAACAGGGGCTAAGACGTGGACATATCTTGCAAGGGCATGAATACAAAGACAGGAGAAGGATTTATTTTTCTGTATCAACATTCAAGGGCTGCCTCTGTCTCAGGCACGGTTACTCTGCTCTGTACTTTGATGCATCGACACATTTGTTTCTCCTAAAGGCTCTCTGATAGACGTTCTGTTATTACAGTAGTCTCCCCTTATCCTTGGTTTCAGTTACCTGTGGTGAACCCTGGTCCAAAAATATTAAATGGAAAACTCCAGAAATCAAAAATTCAGAAGTTTTAAATTGCATACCACTCTTAGTGTGATGAAATCTCATGCTATCCCACCAGGGATGTGAACTGTCCCTTTGTCCACACTGTACATGCCACCTACCTATTAGTCACTTAGCAGTAGTCTCGGTTATCAGATCGACTGTCTTGGTATCACAGTGCCTGTGTTCAAGTAACCCTTATTTTACTTAATAATGGCCTCAGAGTGCAAGAGTAGTGATGCTGGCAATTGGGATATGCCAAAGAGAAGTTATTTTTGTTAATCTCTTACTGTGCCTAATTTTTAAATGAAACTTTATCATAGGTATGTACATATAAGAGAAAACATAGTACTATCCACAGTTTCAAGGATCCACTGGGAGTCTTGTAACTATTCCCTGAAGATAAGGGGAAACTATTGTATACCCACTTTACAGGTGAGGAAACTGAGTCATGTGAAGGTTAAGTCAAGTTGCCTGCCTGACAGGCCAGGCCTTCATCCATTATACCACATATCTGTCCTGAGGCCTGGATGGAAAACAGACAGGAGAGGAGAGAGGTCCAGCATTCCTAAGGTGGGTATTGGGGGGGGTGCTCCTCCCTCCCAGGAGAAGAAAAATAAGCTTTCTGAGAAAGTTTGTGCAAGTTTTTACAAAAACAGAGAACAACCCTTTACTCCCACCCTGGTGATAAGCACAAATGGATAAATCCATTCCCCTGTTTATGTCTCTAGGTGGGGATGGTAATACTCGATTTGATTTCCTCTTTAAACAAACAAACACTCAGGCAATTGGGAACCAGGTCCAGCTTATTGTTTCTCCAAACAAGCCAGGATCACTGCAGACAGTAAGGTCTCTGCTCATATTCTCTCTGCAGCTTCTGTCACACTTCTCCTCCAGAGTCCTCCTCTTTCTCTTTAGCTGCTCAGTTCCCACATGATTTAGGGTCTAATAATCTGGCTTCTTGTCTTCAGGCCTTGTCTGTTCTTGCTCACCCCACCAATCAGATTCATTGTTCAGCCAACAATGCCATGTGCCTGCTGTGTGCCAGAATGCACTTGGCCCCGGGGCTCAGGGGGAACAAGGCAGGCTTGGTCACCACCATGGAGAGCTCATCTCTCTCTGGACTCCTGTGACTGATGGATGGAACAGTCTGCACCAGTGCTCAGGAGGTGTGCTCTCAAATCCTGTCTGTGCATGTTGGCAGCAGCGGGAGGTGGGAGGAGTATAGGATGTGATTCCTGCCTTACATGGAGCAGCATCTTATTTTGAGGGACTAGGACTTCAAACTTGGAAAATAACTTTGGAATAACACTAAAGTCAAGCCAGGGCCAGAGACACCAGCAGTTGAAGGGAGACTGTTATATAGAGAGGATTTGCTTTCATCTTCTTACTTCATCTTCACAATAGACCTCATGACCATTCTGCAGATGAGAAAACTGAGGTTCTGAGAACTGTGACAGAGCTATTATTCACATAAGCTCTGTCTGGCTCTAAAGTCCAAGGTCCTTCAATTACAGAATTCTTCGTTCTTCATTCAGTTATTCATTTATTCTAAAGTGATGAGTTTTTTTAGGAATGAATATACTAATATGGGTCAGGACTGTACTAAGAGCTGAGGATGCAGAGATTAATAAAAAATGTTCCTGATATCATGAAACTCACATTCTAAGAGGGAAGACAGACAATAAACAGATGGATAAATAAATGCATAATTTCACAGAGAAAATAAAGCAAGGAGCTCGAGAGCAAGGAGGCAGGGAGTGAGGACTCTTCTGATACAAGTGACACCATGGAGAGGCATCTGGAGGACAGAAGAAGGAAACACTGCTGATGGAGTGGCGTGTGCAAGGTACGCTCAGATCTCGACACTCATGGCTCAGTAAAATTATGGAAAAAACTAATGGGCAGCCATAGGGCTGACAACATTTTAATTTGACTATTAGAAATTACATGAATACTTCAAAAAAACCAAAACAACTAGTATATCCTATCACCATGAATTCACAAAAGACACCTCAACACCGAGAAAAGTGAATATATTTGACTTCATAAAAATTAACTTCACTGGACTTATTTTTCTCATTTTGTTTCAGATGGGTCAATGCTTGATCATGGACTGGCATTTAAAAGTGTTTAGTTCTACCCATAGTTGTTCTGTGCTCAGAGGAGTGGCTGGAACTGCTTCCTAGTACTTCAGTGATACTGGCAGTAGTAGTTCTCGCTAATATTTATTGAATTCTTTTACTGTTCTCGGTGCTGTGTCGAAAGTCCTTCATTCATTGTTAATTGAATTCTCCCAGCAGCCCTATAAGCCAGGGACCTGGGCAAGGTACTAGACCTTTTTACTGGTGGAGAGAATGAGACTTCAAGAGGTTTACTAAATTCCCAAAGACACATGCCTAATAAATGGAAGAACAAGATTCAAGCCCAAATTTGAGCCAGAACCAATGCTATTAAACAAAGGAGGAATTTGAGCATTGGCTTCACTGAGTGAAATGAGAAGACTGAAAGACACGTTTGACATTATGTTGACCCTGTAGCTTTTGGTAGATTGGGGATAGGCCATATGTTTCCTTTTGCATACTTCTCTAGTGGACACCTCTTGTGTAGCATTTCCAGTGTGCGTTCCCCCTATTTGCAGTAACAGTAGCCGTATTTTACTTTGGGGACTACCTCATCCCCCTGACTATAGTCTTGGTGGGGTTATCACTCATGGTGCCTCACTCTCCCCTGGCCCAAAGAGTGGACAGTGACACGGTGAGGCCAGTCAGAGTCTTGACATGGAATTTGACTCTTGAGCAGAGTAACACAAATGCTGAAAACAGACGCAGTTGACACATCCCAATTCCAGAGCCCTCTGTGAAGAAGGGGCTGTTGTCAGTCCTTACTTCCTGGATTCATGAGCTGCTTTGATCCTTGCCTGCTCCTTTTGCTCCTTCTTAGTTTTTATTTTCTTACGTTCATCTTCAATCCTTCCAATAAATCTCTTTTTCTGCTTTGCTTAGCCAGTCTGTCCATTGCTTGCAACCAGGTGGCAGAGCCTAGAGATTAGAAACCCAGGCTCTTAAATCAGAGGAACCTCTGTTCTTATCTCAACGCTGCTATTTACTAAGTAGTGTGGGGGACTGGAATTGGCCACCCCAAGATATGTTTCTTTAGCATGAGGATTATTTTGGGCTGGTTACTTTTAAAAACTGCAGACATGAGAGAAACTCTGAAAATTAGAAGTTATCCTATGTTAAGAGACATTTACATTTGTAAGGGAAATCTCTATCTGTAAAGGTATCTCCCTCTCTGTACCAGGAAGAAGGGGGGATGACCTTATCTCTAGAAATTCTTATCTATGCCGAAAGCTCGGACTTAAATCTGCATAATAACCTTACTCTTGTTTACTGTGCTTTTCTGGTAATCTCCCATAACTTACTCCTCCCCAACCCCAACATCCTCCTTTGTCTTTAGCTGAGGTGGGTATTTAAGATGAGAACCTCCACCATTTTGGCGAGTTGCTCTGTTTTTCTGGGTCTCTCCCATGTATGCATGTTATAAAGCATTGTTTGATTCCTCATATTCTGTCTCATGTGAATTTAATTTGTAGCCCAGCCAGAAGGACCTAGAGTGGGTAGAGGAAATGTCTTCTTCCCCTACAGTAGTATGTGACATTGGACAAGTTGCTTGATCTCTCTAAGTGTGTTTTCTTACCTATGAAATGAGGATAATGTGGGAGTAGAAAAAATGAGCTGATGCATGTAATTTGGTTAGCAGAGTGCCTGGACTTAATCATGCAATTTGCTTAGGAAACTGCCTTTTCTTATCAACTTCTTTTTTTTTTTTTATTAGTGTTATGATAGATTACAAGCTTGTGAGATTTCAGTTGTACATTTTTGTTAGTCATGTTGTGGGTACACCACTTCCCCCTCCGTACCCTCCCCCCAGCCCCTTTTCCCTGGTAACCACCGATCAGATCTCCTTCTCAATATACTAATTTCCACCTATGAGTGGAGTCATATAGAGTTCGTCTTTCTCTGACTGACTTATTTCGCTTAACATAATGCCCTCGAGGTCCATCCACGTTGTTGTGAATGGGCCAATTTCGTCTTTTTTTATGGCTGAGTAGTATTCCATTGTGTATATATACCACATCTTCTTTATCCAATCATCAGTTTCTGGGCATGTAGGCTGGTTCCACGTCTTGGCTATTGTAAATAATGCTGCGATGAACATAGGGGTGCAACGGACTCTTGAGATATCTGATATCAGGTTCTTAGGATAGATACCCAGTAATGGGATGGCTGGGTCATAGGGTATTTCTATTTTTAACTTTTTGAGAAATCTCCATACTGTTTTCCATAGTGGCTGTACCAGTTTGCATTCCCACCAACAGTGTATGAGGGTTCCTCTTTCTCCACAACCTCTCCAACATTTGTCGTTCTTGGTTTTGGATGTTTTTGCCAATCTAACGGGGGTACGGTGATATCTTAGTGTAGTTTTGATTTGCATTTCCCTGATGATTAGCGATGATGAACATCTTTTCATGTGTCTATTGGCCATATTCATATCTTCTTTGGAGAAATGTCTGTTCATGTCCTCTGCCCATTTTTTGAACGGGTTGTTTGTTTTTTTGTTGTTAAGCAGTGTGAGTTCTTTGTATATTATGGAGATTAACCCTTTGTCGGATAAGTGGCTTGTAAATATTTTTTCCCAATTAGTGAGCTGTTTTTTTGTTTCAATTCTGTTTTCCCTTGCCTTGAAGAAGCTCTTTAGTCTGATGAAGTCCCATTTGTTTATTCTTTCTATTGTTTCCCTCAACTGAGGAGTTACAGTGTCTGAAAAGATTCTTTTGAAACTGATGTCAAAGAGTGTGCTGCCTATATTCTCTTCCAAAAGACTTATTGTCTCAGGCCTAATCTTTAGGTCTTTGATCCATTTTGAGTTTATTTTGGTGTGTGGTGAAAAAGAATGGTCAATTTTCAATCTTTTGCATGTGGCTGTCCAGTTTTCCCAGCACCATTTGTTGAAGAGACTTTCTTTTCTCCATTGTAGGCCCTCTGCTCCTTTGTCGAAGATTAGCTGTCCATAGATGTGTGGTTTTATCTCCGGGCTTTCAATTCTGTTCCATTGATCTGTGGACCTGTTTTTGTACCAGTACCATGCTGTTTTGATCACTGTAGCTTTGTAGTATGTTTTGAAATTGGGGATTGTGATTCCGCCGGCTTTGTTTTTCTTGCTCAGGATTGCTTTAGCAATTCGTGGTCTTTTGTTCCCCCATATGAATTTTAGGATTGTTTGTTCAATTTCTGTGAAGAATGTTCTTGGGATTCTGATTGGGATAGCATTGAATCTGTATATTGCTTTAGGTAGTATGGACATTTTAACTATGTTTATTCTTCCAATCCATGTACAAGGAATGTTTTTCCATCTCTTTATGTCATCGCCTATTTCTTTCAAGAAAGTCTTGTAGTTTTCATTGTATAGATCCTTCACTTCCTTGGTTAAGTTTATCCCAAGGTATTTTATTCTTTTCGTTGCGATTGTGAATGGGATAGAGTTCTTGAGTTCTTTTTCTGTTAGTTTATTGTTACTGTATAGAAATGCTACTGATTTATGCACGTTAATTTTATACCCTGCTACTTTGTTGTAGTTGTTGATTATTTCTAATAGTTTTTCTGTGGATTCTTTGGGGTTTTCTATGTATAAGATCATGTCGTCTGCAAACAACGAGAGTTTTACTTCTTTGTTACCTATTTGGATTCCTTTTATTTCTTTTTCCTGCCGAATTGCTCTGGCCAGCACCTCCAGTACTATGTTGAATAGGAGTGGTGAAAGTGGGCACCCTTGTCTTGTTCCTGTCCTCAGAGGGATGGCTTTCAGCTTTTGTCCATTGAGTATGATGTTGGCTGTGGGTCTATCATATATGGCCTTTATTATGTTGAGGTACTTTCCTTCTATACCCATTTTACTGAGGGTTTTTATCATAAATGGGTGTTGGATCTTGTCGAATGCTTTCTCTGCATCTATTGAGATGATCATGTGGTTTTTGTTTTTCATTTTGTTGATGTAGTGTATCACGTTGATTGACTTGCGGATGTTGAACCATCCCTGTGTCCCTGGTATAAATCCCACTTGATCATGGTGTATAATCTTTTTGATGTATTGCTGTAATCGGTTTGCCAAAATTTTGTTGAGGATTTTTGCATCTATGTTCATCAGTGATATCGGCCTGTAGTTCTCCTTCTTTGTGTTGTCCTTGTCAGGTTTGGGGATCAGAGTGACGTTGGCTTCATAGAATGTGTTAGGGAGTTCTCCATCTTTCTCAATTTTCTGGAACAGTTTGAGGAGAATAGGTATTAAGTCTTCTTTGAATGTTTGGTAGAATTCTCCAGAGAAGCCGTCTGGTCCTGGACTCTTGTTTTTGGGGAGGTTTTTGATTACCGTTTCTATTTCCTTACTTGTGATTGGTCTATTCAGATTCTCCATTTCTTCCTGATTCAGTTTGGGGAGATTGTAGGAGTCTAGGAATTTGTCCATTTCTTCCAGGTTGTTCAATTTGTTGGTATATAGTTTTTCATAGTATTCTCTTATGATCTCTTGTATTTCATTGGTATCTGTTGTGATTTCTCCTCTGTCATTCCTGATTTTATTAATTTGCGATTTCTCTCTTCTTTTCTTGGTGAGTCTGGCTAGGGGTTTGTCAATTTTGTTAATTCTTTCGAAGAACCAACTCTTTGTTTCATTGATCCTTTCTATTGTCTTTTTTGTTTCAATATCGTTTATTTCTGCTCTTATTTTTATTATTTCCCTCCTTCTACTGACTCTGGGCTTTGTTTGTTCTTCTTTTTCTAGTTCTGTTAGGTGTCGTTTGAGGTTGCTTACGTGAGCTTTTTCTTGTTTAGTGAGGTGAGCCTGTATTGCGATGAATTTCCCTCTTAGGACTGCTTTTGCTGCATCCCAAATGATTTGGTATGTCGTGTTCTCATTTTCATTTGTCTCCAGATAATATTTGATTTCTTCTTTAATTTCTTCAATGATCCATTGTTTGTTGAGAAGCGTGTTGTTTAGTCTCCACATTTTTGCACCTTTCTCTGCTTTTTTCTTGTAGTTGATTTCTAGTTTAATAGCGTTATGATCAGAAAAGATGCTTGATATTATTTCAACTCTCTTGTATTTATTGATGTTTGCCTTGGTTCCCAAAATATGGTCAATCCTTGAGAATGTTCCATGTGCACTTGAGAAGAATGTGTAACCTGCTGTTTTTGGATGAAGTGTTCTATATATATCTATTAAGTCCACCTGGTCTAATTTTTCATTTAATTCTATTATTTCCTTGTTGATTTTCTGTCTGGATGTTCTGTCCATTGGTGTTAATGGTGTGTTGAGGTCCCCTACTATTATTGTATTGTTGTTGATGTCTTCTTTTAGTTCTATTAAGAGTTGCTTTACAAATTTTGGTGCTCCTGTGTTGGGTGCGTATATATTTATAAGTGTTATGTCTTCTTGGTGGAGAGTCCCTTTTATCATTATATACTGTCCCTCTTTATCTGTTTTGCTTTGAAATCTACCTTGTCTGATATTAGTATAGCGACACCTGCTTTCTTTTGTTCATTATTAGCTTGGAGTATTGTTCTCCATCCCTTCACTCTGAGTCTGTGTTTGTCTTTGGGGCTGAGGTGTGTTTCCTGGAGGCAGCATATTGTTGGATCTTGTTCTTTGATCCATCCTGCCACTCTGTGTCTTTTGATTGGGGAGTTCAATCCATTTACATTTAGAGTGATTATTGAGACGTGGGGGCCTACCACTACCATTTTGTGTCTTGTTTTCCAGTTTTCTTCAGTTTCCTTTGTTTCTCGTCCCATGGTTTAATCTGTTCTGATGTAGAGCTGCTACTCTCTGTTGTTGTCCTTCTACTTATCTCCTCTGCTCTTGGTTTTGTAGCCCCTTTCCTTTTTTGGATTTTTCAGGAATGAGGGTTTTCCTGAGGATTTCCTGAAGAGGAGGTTTTGTGGCAATGAACTCCCTTAATTTTTGTTTATCTGGGAAAGTTTTTATTTCTCCATCGTATTTGAAGGATATTTTCGCTGGGTAGAGAATTCTCGGCTGTAGATTTTTGTCCTTCAGATTTTTGAATATATCATTCCACTCTCTTCTAGCCTGTAAAGTTTCTGCTGAGAAATCTGCTGATAGCCTGATGGGAGTTCCTTTGTAGGTTAGTTTCTTTTGCCTGGCTGTCCTTAATATTTTCTCCTTGTTGTTGACTTTTGCTAGCTTCACTACTATATGCCGTGGAGTTGGTCTTCTTGCATTGATAAAGTTTGGAGATCTATTGGCTTCTGTCACCTGAAGATCCATCTCCCTCACCAGATTTGGGAAGTTCTCAGCCATTATTTCTTTGAATAGGTTTTCTGCCCCTTTCTCCTTCTCTTCTCCCTCTGGTATACCTATAATCCTTACGTTGCATCTCCTAATTGTGTCTGATAATTCTCGGAGAGTTTCTTCATTTCTTTAAAGTCTTGCTTCTCTCTCCTCCTCTGCCTGCAACAATTCTATATTGCCATCTTCCAAATTGCTAATTCTTTCCTCCATATTATCGGCCCTACTGTTCAGAGCATCTAGATTTTTCTTAATCTCCTCTATTGTGTTCTTCATTTCCAATATTTCTGTTTGGTTCTTCTTTATCGTATCAAACTCTTTTGTGACATAGCTCCTGAACTCGTTGAGTTGTCAGTCAGAATTCTCTCTTAACTCATTGAGAATCTTAATGATGGCTGTTTTGAAGTCATCGTCATTTAGGTTATATATCTCATTTTCTTTGGGATTGTTTTCTGTGTATTTGTTACTTTCTTTCTGTTCTGGAGATTTAATGTATTTTTTCATATTGCTTGATGTTGTTGATTTGTGCCTCCGCATGGAGATAGAGTTTAGTTGCTCCTTTCACTTGTTTCAGCTGCTGCGGTCGGGGGAGCAGCTGTTTATACTTCACCAACCAGGAACCCTGTCCGTAGTTGCTAACTGGGCCTGGGCCCCTCTTCGTAGCCACAGTGGCCCTTTGGATTCCCTCCTCTGCCGTGGGGGCCGTCACAGGGGGGCTTCAGGCTGCAGGTGCCTACTGTTGCAGCCCACCTAGATGTGCTCTCTCCTTGGGGTCTGCAATGGTGTTATGGGCTTTTCCAGCGGCCAGGGGTGGGATCACTTATATTTGTCGCTCCGTTGCTGTTGGCACCCACCAAATCTCACTTGTCCTCTATGGGTCGCAGGAGAGCTATTGGCATCTTCTACAGTCTGTGGTTAGTACACCTAGCTATGCTGCTTTTGCCCTGGGGTCTTCCAGCCTTGTGGCTGGCGGCTGGGTGCCTTCTACTGGTGCTGTGCAGAGGCTTTCCCTAAGGCTGCTGTGAGCCTGTAGGGTTTCCCCCTAGGCTACTAAGCTGGGTCTCTGGAACTCTCTCCAGCCCCAGTCCTCTCCGAGATCTCCGGCAATCCCTAGCCTCACGGGGCGGGCAACGGCAGCTGGGGGTCGCCCCGCCCTCTGGGATTCTCTCCGGGCCTCTCCCGGAGCCGTGAATGCTCAGCGTGGCCCCTCTGCTAACGGCACACAGAGAGTTTTGTCTGCTGCCTGGGCGGAGCTCCGGCACTTCCCCTCCGGGTTGCAGAACCGGCCTTTGAAAGTTCCCCCAGCCCCGGTCCTCTCCAAGATCTCCGGCAATCCCTAGTCCCACGGGGCGGGCAACGGCAGCTGGGAGACCTCCGTGCCCTCCATGTCTCTCTCTGGGACCCTCCGGGCGCCCCGAGCACCAGGCTGGGTCTCCCCGCCAATGGCGGGGAGAGACTCTCCCCGTGGGCTCAGGTGTGCAACTCCAAAGTTTCCCTCTGCATTTAGGAGTAATTGCAGGGGGTTTAGGTAGGGTTCTGGTCACCTGTTTCCACCGTCGCTCCTCTGTTGTGTTCTCGCTCCTGCCCTAGATGTGTGTGGATCCTCTGGGGGTGTCCGTTGTAAGAAAGCCGCTTGCGGGTACTAGGCTGCCCGTCGGGGTCGGAGAGTTTTCACCTATTTCCACATCCTCCCGGAGGAAAGTCCATCCGCCTTCCGATGTATAGTCGCGTGGGTGTCTCAGACGTCCTGAGATGCTGTCTGGATATCCTTTGTCAAGCGATAAGTGTCCAAATAATTGTAGACTCGAAGGGCGAGAGACAAAGAGGACTACTCACGGCGCCATCTTGGCTCTTCTCTCCTTATCAACTTCTTAATAAATATTAGCTGCTCTGATTTGCCTTGACAAACCGAAGAGAAGTATGTTCTTCCCACCTTGAACCATGACCAGATAATTTGTACACCACTAACTATAGATACATATCAGAAAAAAATCACAAGAATAGAATTTTACAAAATCAGAGCCAAGGATAAACTGAAAAGGTAGAAAAGCAGAAGAATATGGAGGATTTACTGGACTAGAGATTTTGCGGATTTCAGAGCATTAAGAACTCACAAAATCATACGATTCAGTATTTTGATTTCAAGTATTTAACAGATTCTGATTCCCACTTTACTGTTGGGATAACTGCTGACCTATCATTCAATGAATATTTATTGAGTACTTACTGTGAGTCTGGCATTCTGCCAGGTTTGGGGGATAAAGTGGAGAAAGATACAGCCAGGAGTGGGATCCGGGCTGCATCTAGAAAGGAGGCATGGATGCTATAAACATATCTGAATAATGGCATGAATACTGGATGGGCAGTCAGGAAACCTGATCTCCAATTTTGGATCTGCCCCTAGTGGCCTGTGTTACCTAGGGTAAAACTAGCCACAGGAACAAGCAAAATCCCCAACTTTTCAGTGGTTTAACACAAAGTTGCTTTCTTGCTCACAGAACAGTATGGATATTCCTGGTTAAGGCAGGGTTTTTTCCACCTTGGGGATTCAGTGATGCAGACTTTTTCCATCTCATGGAATCACCATCCTCAAGGGCCTCAGGATCCTCTGTCTCCAGTCAGGAAGTAGGGGAAGGGAGATTGGAGAAAGCACAGCTGCTTCTTAACCTAAAATGGTTAACGTAGCTGAAATGCCTGGAGGTGACATTCACGGCTGGCCCTCCATGTCCATTGTCTTTTGATGTTATTTAATGGCCTCACTTGGAGGCAGAGGCACTGAGAAATGCATAACCCATTTCCAGCCAGGCTCTATATTATGAAGGGGAGACCATTGCTGAAGATCCAGCTGTCTCTGCTCCTCAGAAGGCAGAGCTCTCTGGGCTTCAGTTCTCTCATACTAAAATGATGGCTTTAACCTCTAGAGGACACATTCTATGGTTCTAAAAGTGTCTGAAAATTAAGAGATGGGAGGTCTTTATTAGACTCACCAAAGTTACGGTTCCATTATCCGTCAGCTTAGACACACACACACACACAGTTGAAAACAGAGGGAGTATTGAATCATCATATTATATTACCTTGGTCATTCTTCGTAGCCTTTATCTAGAAAATCTCTACATACCTTAATTCAATATTACACACACCAGACCTTGAAAGGTAAATATATTGATATATTTGTGTGTGTTGGAGGATATGTAAAGGTTTTTGTATCTAGGGAAACTCTGGTCTTATCAATCTTGAGAGACAAAAAATTCATATATGTTGGCTATCATTAAAACTATAAGCTTTAATTCTGAGTTATTTTTTCCCCTTTCTTCCTCTACTTCTTTTCATTCTCTTTTTGCTTCTCTTGTTTCTCCTTTTCTTCCCCTTCAGTAGCTGAAGAGAGACCTAAGTCAACTGACTCAATGAAGATGAGTTCATACAACGTAAATCAGGAGAAGATGTGGATTTTAAGCGTGGGTCTTTGAGTGTTCAAATTGGTCTGGGCTTCATATAATGTCAAATATCTAGCAAGGAAATTAAATTTTACTTTTAAAATCTTACTTCCAACATTTCCCTACATTTGTCCCTTTGTGTACTGGAACTGAACATTTTGATTTTTGCCAGTGTTTTCAATGCTCTGTGGACTTGACCTCTGTATCCTGCCAATATTTTCTTTTCTTCTTCTTTTTTTTAAAGTTCTTTGACTTTATTGTTATATATCAATTTGGTCTTTTTTTAAAATTATTATTATTATTTTCAAAGATTTTATTTTTTTCCTTTTTCTTCCCAAAGCCCCCCAGTACATAGTTGTATATTCTTCGTTGTGGGTCCTTCTAGTTGTGGCGTGTGGGACGCTACCTCAGCATGGTTTGATGAGCAGTGCCATGTCCGCGCCCAGGATTCGAACCAACCAAACACTGGCCCGCCTGCAGCAGAACGCGCAAACCCAACCACTCAGCCACGGGACCAGTCCCTCCTGCCAATATTTTCAATCACAGTTTGTATAAATGTTGCATTGTCCCGTGTGCTACTCCCAATCAAACCTGAACACAAAATTGTGATTGCGAGTAGTCATTTTCTCCTATGGCAGCTGGGTCACTTAATCATTGACCCGAAGGTTGGAGATGAAGCTGACAATACTATCTGAATCTCTCTCTGTCTCTCTGTTATAATTGTTTTAAGTAATAATGCATCACGGCTTGGTAAAAATCTGCAAACCAATTTCCTCTTCCCTCTCATGGCCATGCCTACTAGGTACGAGACTCTATAGACATGTGGCAATTAAACAGCAATATGTCAGTTCTCTTTCCGGTAGTGGAGACAGATACGCAAAATGTCCAGAGAACTTAGCCTCCAAGAACCTGTTGCTTGGAAGTCAGAAAGCCAGGATTTCACAGTGAGACAGAAATGATGATGAGGAGGTGACCATTGACAAGCAAAGGGACTATGAGTGCAAGTCCGTGAAGTGGGACTCTGTTGGAATCACAGAATATAAATGTCTAATCTTGGGAGGGCTTCTGGGTGCACTTCATCGCATTGCTCTTATTTAAGAGATGAGGGGATTAAGGTCTGTCAAAGTCACCAGCTAGACACTAGAATTCAGGTCTCCTGGTCTCCACAGCAGTGCACACTCTATTATTCCAGAATCAACTCATGACATTGGAGGTCATAGCTTCTTCCAAACACTAGCTTTTATTTGCTAGTTCTTTATCTTCTTTTTAACAAACCATGGGTGTCGGCTTTGGGCTAAAATTATTTATATTCCTGCTCAGATCTTGGTTTCCTCCCTGGAATAGACTCGTGTTCACTGCTTTTTTACTGAATACCAGTGGGCCTTGTTTTGTAGGCCTGGAGCAGGAGATGGGGTTCTATCATGCAGGTAACAGCGCCGGCTCTGTTGCTTAGTAGATATTTGGTCATGAGAGAATCATTTAATTTTTTTTTTAAGTTTCTCCTCCCTTGAAAATGGGGCTAATGAGAATATTTAGGGTTGTTGTAATAATAAAATAAGTTACATTGGGAAAGAGCTTAGAACAAAAACTTATAAGTATGAGGTAATATAAGGTCCTTGTTTGAGGAGGTTATAATCTAATAGGGGAAACTGGTATTAAAGATATTTTAAAAACTAAGTGACAAGTGTTGGGTTAGAGGGAGACCCAGGGTTTTCGCATACCATACAGGATGAACACTTTACCCAGGCTGGAGGACATGGGGACCCCAGGAGTCCAGGAGGATATTTCATCTGAACCAAGTCCGGGGGAGGACATTCTGGAGAGGGAAGACATGAAGGCAAGAAGAGCATGTCATCTTCTGGGTGCAAGTAATTCCACGTGCTCCTTTAGAAGCAGAGTGACGGGAGCAGAAAGGGGCAGGAGTTGGATGGACCAGGCAACACACATGAAGGTCAGAGCACGTGGAGCCTTGTGGGTCATACTAAGGAGTTCAAACTTGGTCTTTAAGCCAAGAGAGTCAAATTGTTGGCAAAATCATTCAAACCAACTTGTTTGTGATGGGGAGCAGGGGAAAGAGAATCAAGAGCCACTGAATGCTGGCTGTGCCCTATGTACTTTATCTAATTTTTCTAACTTAATCTTCACAACAGCCCTACATAGGAAGCATTATTACACCTGAATAAACTGAGGCTCAGAAAGATCAGCTTCCAGGAGGTTACATAATTGGTGGTAGAGCTGTGATTTGTATTATTTCATTGGACTGTGGAATTTTCTTCTGTTCTGCATAATACATAAATTCCAAAAAAAAAAAAAAAACAAACCCAAATAAAAGTTGAATGAATAGAATTGCAAAAACCCAAAACTTTGCACATGACACGGAAGAGTTATGTTCCACGAATCCAAAAGTGTTACTAACATTTTTAATCATGCAATGGTTATTTAAAGCATTAACAATTGGTTTGAACATTAAATGCAAATAGTAGAACTCATGTCTTATATAATTTCTTGTCTCAAAAACCTAATTTTTTCAGCTTATTTAAAATGACATTTGGTAAGTAGAAGAAATTTATTTTAAATACGGGAGAATGGCTGACTGGGGGTGATTTTGCAAGATTCTGAGTAGGGAACTCAGCATCAGACTGCAAGGGTGACTTTAATAGGATTTTACAAGATTTCTTGAAACCTATGTTAGGTGAGATTTGAGTACAGGACTATTTCTCCTCTTGACAAGAGAGCACAAAGCAAGCTCAATTCCTGAGAATTGCTTTCCAGTTTGTGAACTTCCCTGCCTGTGGAACCTCTGGAAGGGCTTTTGGTACCAATTTTCATAATTTCCATACTTTTTAAAGATATTTCCATATCTTTAAATAAGCCTCATCTTTCAGTACAGTCCTGGATGATCTATTTCCAGAATATGTTCTTTAATTTGGTACTTGTTCTTCAAAATTGAACACCCAGATGACCAGATTCAGTCCATCGAGCATTCCAATATAACCGCCAATCCCCTGCTTTCAGCATTCCAACTGGTTTTTATCTTTGTCTCAATTGTTTAACTGCTAGAGTCAGCACTTCCATTTTTCCATTTCCCACTCATCTTTATAAAACATTAGAGCAAATTGCAATAAAACTTTGAAATAATTGCACAAACATGGCTGCAAAAGCTGGTGATGCTGCAGAATATGTCTGAATTCTGATTGTGAGGTTGGTTGAAGGGTGTCAGAGTGAAAAGCAAATGCCTGGTAATCTAGAACTGCTTTAATGAATTTATTCAACAAATATACTGTCTGAGGGTGACTTCCCTAGAAGCAGATTCTAACACAAGGATTTGTATGAAAGTGATTTATTAGGAAGCTTTCCTGCAAAAATATGCAGGGGATTGGGGAAGTGGGACAGGGAAGGAAGGAAGTCAATCAAGGGTACAACACACATACCACAAACACTGGGAAGAAAATAAGCAAGGAAGGTGCCATGGAAAGGAACTCTGCTCACTCCTGCAGGTGAGCACTGCAGACAGTGTAGACCACACCTCAGAGCTGTCCTGATTAGGAGACAAGAGCTGGATAATGGAGCTGGAGTATTTATACTCATCACCACATTCCTTGGTCATTGGCTAAAGCTATGCAAATTCCAGATTTTCCGGTCTCTGTTCTCTGGTACAGTCAATGCCAGCTGGGCTCCAGCAGCCTGGGGACAGCCCTCTGAAAAAAGAGGCAAGTGCTGGATATTGGGAGCAAAGCGAGAGCAGTCTGGGCAGAGGTATGCACAACAATGCTAAAGAAATCCAAGGGAAAGTAGACCAGACACTCTGCCAGGCACTATCCTAGGATGCAATGGAAGAGAAGACAAACATTGCTTCCTCCCACTCATTTGGATAGGAGGAAAATAGGCAATAACAAAGTAATCACAGATGGTCGTACAGGCAATGAAAGAAATGGGTAAGGGGCTGATGTAGAAAATAAGAAATCAATGTAAATGGTTAGTAAAGGATTCTCTCTGGAGGCAACTGTTAAGCTGTGGCCTGAGCGATGAAAAGGAGTAAACCATTTGCCAAGGGGGAAATTTTCCGTGCATAGGGCACACATATGCAAGGTCCTTGAGGTAGGAAAAACAGTGGTGTGTTCTACGAACTGAGAGAATATCAGAGCAGCTAGAGCCTGGAGCCTGGAGGGTGAAGGAATGTCTCAGGTATCTGTTGCTGACCCAAACCCAGAGGCTTAAAATACAAGTCATGCAGCTGTAGTCATCCTGGCGGCTGGATTAGGTCTGAATGGTCAAGGATGACCTTTCTCTGGCTGCTGCTACAGGTTCTTGGATGGGCCACCTCTCTCATGGGATAATTTGGGTTTCTCCATGTGGTGGCAGTATCTGAGAGCGTGAGAGCAGAAGCTGCAAGGCCCCTTGAGGCCCTGCTCCAGAAGGCATGCAGTGTCACTTCCACCAAATTCTACTGGTCAAAGCGAGTCACAAGACCAGCCCAGATTCAAGAGATCAGAAAAACGACTTCACTTCTTGATGGAAGACATTGCAAAGTATTTGTGGCCATTTAAAGAAAATCTATTACAGGAAGAGGCTATGACTTACGATGTGCCAGGGGTCAGATTAAGCAGGTCACTGTGAGCCGTGGTAAAGTGTTTGGATTGTTGAGATCTCTGTCCACTAACAAGTATCCATCATCATCCTTGATCAAAGTCTGAACCAATATAGAAATAAGACAAAGGAATAAGATGCATGGACATCAGCTTCTTCCTTTATCTCTTAAGATGTGGTTTATATCTGTGGACAGAGTTTCTACAGAGAACCACAGAATTACCCACCCAATCACTGACCAGGCTCTTCAACGACCAGATGCATGGTCTTGAGCAAATTGCTTAACTTCCTTGTGTTATTGAGAGTAAAATTAAATAATGCTTGCTAAGCATTTAGTCCAGTCCATGGCAGGGGATAAATGTTCAATAAAGTTTGCAATTGTTAATAAAGTAGCTTTGGGGACTGACTTGCATAGAGTTCATGCAGGGTGGCATACCTATCCCTCCTTTTATCACAACCTTTTCCTTCCCTTTCCTCCAACCTTTTTGGCATTTGCCCTCATAAATGCCTTCAGCATAAGAAAGAAGGCCTACAACAGAGAAGAAATTTACAGATCTTGACAAGTACACCCTCAGGGTTTATTATCTTAGTGAAGGTGCAGGTGAATTTTAACAAACAAATCTCTCTAACAACAAATCTCTTTGTTTTATTCCCTTATGAAGACCAAAACTATGGAAAGTAGTACTTGGTATCATCTGGTGTGACTGTTTCTAAGGAGACAGACAATGAAATATTACGTTTCAGAAAGACTTCATGGAAACACACATATGGGTATGAGTGCAGGCTCTCCCATTCACACATCCAAACAACTAATTGCTTCTGTCTTTAATGCTTTGTATAGTATTGCAGGCAATCCACAAATTCCATAGTTTATTGGATGTCGCTGCTCATACAGAAAGGATGGTTATTATCTCAGACATATTTATGGACCTGATTAATGCAAAGTATTAAAAACATTATTGGAGGTTTAAATCTAGGCAAGTGACTTCCACTCAGCATTCAGAGATATGCAATTTGCTGGCCTCCCTTTCCGAGTGAGCTTGCCCGACATGGAAAAAGTATTACATGGTTGAATGAAAAGGGAACAGAATAGCAGAAATAGCCTCCATCCCCAAAGAGCAATGACCTATGAGACAGCTAAAGGGAATAAGGAAATGAAGTTTTTCAATTAAAAAAAAGAGAACGAGAAAGAAAGCACACAAACAGAGGTAGATGGAAGACCTAAGCCTGAGAGGCTATAAGTCCATCCAGAGACTATAGCTCTTTGGCAATTCAGCTTTCCTTGGACACTTGTTGCATTTACATCTCTTTCTTAATTTCCTCTAACTGGTTCCTACAAGAATAATAGCTTATTTTATAAAATCCATTTACAGTGTACAGAATACTTTTACATTATTTTATCTGATTTGCACAGTATCAGGAGTTTTGCCTTATTTCCAGTTCCAGCTTACACATGAGGAAACCAAGGCTCTGAATAAGTGAGCAACTTGCCTCTGCCATGTGGCTGGTAATAGGAAACAATCTTAGAGCATCCAACTCAAATTTTGGCGTGCTTATTACTGTGCCAAGATCCCTGTGACATCAATTCCTCCCCTCTGACATAGTCATATGTTCCTTGGTAGAAAAACCATGTCTTACACTTTCACTGGTATTCTTTGGGGAATCTTGCACCTTCTGAGCACATGGTTGGAATCCAATATATGTTGATCAATGGAAAATTTTATTGGCCTGGGAATTAAAGGACATCCCTCTCCTACTTTCCTACTTCTAGCTCCACAGTTTTTCAGTATCCTCATCTTAATCTTAGAAAATCTCTTCTTAAAATGGATGCTTACAGTTAGTGTGTGGCAGGGCCATCATTCATACCCCAGGTAGGCTGGGTGCAAAGTCCATGTTTTCACCACTTCATTCATGCTACATGTCCTTGTTTAGTCACTAAAACTCTTTGAGCCCCAGAGTTTCTCATCTTTAACTTGGGGCTCTGTTTACCTCAGATAGCTGATGAAAAGTTGAAATCCAAGTATAATCTAACCCCTTAGAAAAGTTCCCAGAACTTAGTGGGCACTGGTTAAATGGTGGCTACTTTTACCGTCGTTGGCATTGTTTGCCCCTAGCTTTCCATTTCTACAGGAACCATCTTGTTTGGGAATTTCACAAAATAATGTGTCTAACAACTTTCACCCTGAACTCTCTCTTTAGGCCATTTCTATTTTCATCTGTCTTGTTCATGCCTGCTTAATCATGTCACATCATGATCATGTCAGCTGGGCTTTCACAATCCTTCCTACCCTTCCTTCTCAGTTAGTCTCTTACATTTTCCCACTGGCCGGATGACACAGAGTTAGTTCAACCAAAAAATTTATCATCCAAACCATGATGTTCTTGTGGCTGAAAGAAGAATCCAGATGTTGGGACCATCAAAGGAAAACCAGATGATGTGATCATTCTACCCATAACCCTTTGCAGGATTTGGAACTTGTAGATTTGCTCCGTTAGGTTTCCATACTGCTTCCTTCTGGGAAGCACATGTTCCATCAATCCAAATGATGTCTTGCAACAAAAAAAATTAAAAATTTTAAAAATAAATAAAATAAAACAAAACAAAATGCACAAAACAGGATTTCTGGCCATTTCCTCTGAGACATCTTACGTCACTGAACACTTTGAGCCCTTTTACTCAAAAGTTCGTTGTCCTTTATAGCCAGGGCTGGATGCAGTGCTACAGCCTTACTGGTTGCTCAAATACTGAAACATGTTCTTGCTGTTTGCTAACTGGCTGCTGGCCTGAGACTCCTACATGCCCACCATCACCACCTTGGCTGTTCTGACCACTTCTCCAGGATTCTTGGACCTCTCGCTACCAGCAGCTAAAGAATTGATGCCCAGCCCAACACAATGACTAGAGTTCATGATAATTGGTTGATTCCCAGGCTAATGAGCCCCTCAAAACCTGATTTCACAAGCACTGCCATTGGCCTCCCCAGGTTATTGGAAGAATGGGGTTGTTATTCTACCAAATCTCCTCTCTGGGCCTGGGAGCCTCTGGTGGACACCAGGAGGGAAGTTCTGTTGCCCACTTCCCTCCAACTTGCCAAACAGTGGACGGTGGCTCTTACACACATCCTTCATCCCAGTGTGCCCCTCATCCAAAGGATGCCCAGATATCAGCAGAGACAATGGTCCTTGCTGTACCTTTGTCATCCTGGTAGGAAAATACTCATCTCTACCATTTTAGACAACATCCTCCAGTTCCAATTTTGCAATTAACCTACCATGGAGTCTTATACCAGTCCTTTGACCTCCTCTGGATCTCAGTTTCTCCAATATCTGGCTTAGCTCATAGGGTTGTTATGAAAGTTATGACAAAATAGGTACCAAAGAGGTTGGCAAATGGTTGTCACATGTGTATAAAATGTTAATGTTACTGCTATCATTATTACTACTCAGTGTTATCCATAACCTAGAGACCTGTTTTCAGGCAGTACTCCTATATCAATGTGCATTTCACAGCATCTTAGAATGTCAGAGCAGTAGAAGTTAGAGATCATCTAGTCCAAAGATGGAAAACTGTCACATCTTTAGACTAGGCCTGATATTTTTTAACCACCCACCCAGAGTTTTTTTTTTTTTAAATTCAATTATCAGCATTTAAAAACCAAGACATTTTTATGTCAGGATACACGTTTCTGGCATCTTTTAAAAAATATGGCCTATATTCCAAATAAATTGTACAGGGTGAATATTAACTGGAGTTCAGCAGTGTCTGCATTTTTTGCACAGTACACATGCGTTGCAGCTGCCCAAGTTCTGCCCCTATCCCACATCCTGGACTCCCCGTTTCCTGACATCAAATGGCTTCCAAGGACAGGTCCATTGTAGGCACTTGAGTTGACAATCTGGCCTCTGCCTCTTCTCTCCCCACCAAATTTGTCATCTCATATGCAGATGGGGAAACTGAGGTCCCCAGTCCACTCTTCCTGTATTTTATACATCCTTCTTTATTACATTCCTTCTTGTTAGTGCTCTGGGCCCAAATCTATCTTCTCAACCACATAAGAGGGACCATATCTTCTATTTTATTTTTGCTTGATTTAATTTTATCTTATTTTCTTCTTAATCAACTGCAGAGTTTATTATAGAGTGATTTAAAAAAATATTGACAGATGTTCTGCCCCTACTTCTGTCTTAACCTGTCTCTTAGGAAAAGGCTTTTAACCTCTCTTGAAAACAGACTACCAAGTATATATAAAACTAGTATTAGTATAGAGGGCAGTTGATTCTTTTATATTGCTGCACTTGATAATTACCAGAGTACTTACATCTTCCTGACCTCATTTAATCTGCAAAGCAACTGTAAGATAGGGTGGGCAGATAATAGCAGCACCTGAAAACAAGCTAATACAAAGGGAGTCTTCAAACCCCAAAGCTTTATGCAAATGTTCTGCGCTTTATCCCAACTTACAAGAGCAGAAAATTAGGGAGAGAGACAAGACTTGAGCCAAAAATAAGACATAGAGTTGGAACCAGAACCAAGCCTCCTGTTTTTGTCCAGAGCGCTGGAAACATAGACAGTGAGAGCCAGAAAGAGCCTTAGGAATAACTGGCTCCAAATTCTTCACTTGACACAAGCCGAAACCAAAGCCCCGAGGAAGGGAAGTTACAGCCTCAGCTTTCTGTTACAGCTGAAAGAACTAGGTTTAGAATTTGGAATTTTTAGAACTTCACCAAGAGTTCTTTCCTGATTCTCAAGCCAATTTCCCAAACACACAGTGAGATTTCTATATAAGAAAATGTGAATTTTAAAAAAAGGAACCAAAACAGTAAATTTTCAAAAGGTTAGGGCCATCGGTCTGTCTCAATGCATTTTAACAACTCATTTCTTAACACACAGAAATTTTTCTCTGTTGCTAAAATCTTTTTTAAAGTGAATTGATAAGCATTTGTGTATTCTGACTTTCCACCTTCCTTCGTCCTTCCTTTGTGCCCTAAACTTCTTTCTCTCTCTTTATCCAGGTGTTTTCAAAGATCTCATGCCCAGTTTCATCTCTCCAGTGGGGTTTTGAATCTTTGGCTAGTTCCAGTGTTTGTATGATGTCATTACCTGAGCAGGTCACCTCCAAGGTCTGCGGGAGATGGATAGAACCAGCATAGTTCTGCAACTTAACAATCTGTGCAAACTAGAACCTTTCATTGTCCTCACTGAGCCTCCTTCATCAAGTCTTTCATTGAGCACCTCTGATGTGGCAGCCAGTGTTCCAGGCAGAGGGGATACAGCTATAAACAAGGTATCAGATCTTGGGAAGCTTATATTCCGGAGGGGAAGACAGACAACAAACAAATAATCTAGGAAAGCACCAGACTGTGATGAGCATCATGTAGCAACGATGGCTTGTGTCCTCCTTATATGCTTCCACTGGGTCTTGTGCGTTTTCTCCAATTTTCTTTAGTACCCTCTAATTGTTTGTGTATTTATTTCCTCCATTAGAATGTAAGTTTATGAGAAGAAGGGACCTTGTCGTTTTTGTTCTAAATTCCCAGTTCCCAAATGGTGTCAGCTATAGTGAATGTGCTCAGTAAAATCTTGTTCACGTTTTGAATACTAACCTCATCCTTGATTTCATCTTATTTGTCTCTACTTTTATTTCCTTTCTTTCTGATTTCTTAACATATCTTTAAAAAAATGCGTGTCTTTTTATGAACTACTGTAAATCCTTCTGGAACGAGATGAGTTTGTATAAATAAATAGATAACAAATAAATACAAATATAAAATTCCTAAATGGTGTTCAGTGGTAAATGAGTAAATTAATAAGTATGTCAGCCTAGGTTAGAAAAGCATTTTGAATTTTGTTTAGCTCACACTAATTTAGGACTTACAATGTGAGGCAGTAAAATAGTTTAGACTGAGGATTTATGTCAGACAAACTGAGTTTGAATACAAACTTTCCAACTTCTGAGAATTCTGTGACCTCAGGAAAGTAGCTTATCTTTGCCAAGCCTCCATGTTCTCATCTGAAAAACTGAGTTAATGATGTCTGCCTCATAGAGCTCCTGAAAGGATTAGATGGCTTTGTGTCTATAAAGAACTCTGCATACAACGGTAATAGCTCACTTCTTTGAGCGCTACTTCATACAAGTTCTTTATATTTATCGAAGACGGAGGCATAGAGTGGTTGATCAACTTACCAGATTGTTATAAGCAATCCAGTGTTCTTAATCATTCCTCCAGACATTTAGGATCACAAAGTGGGCACTCATAAAAGGTAACCACTGTAAATATTAAGTTTACTAAATTTTATTGCATTATCTATTTGGCAATATTGAGCAACCCACAGAAAAGCATGTTTTGAGAGACAAAAGCATAGATCAACACTCCTAAAGGAAGCCATTATGACCCCAAAGTAATAGGAACCTGTACGCTTGTTTGCCATGGACTGTCCTTGTTTGGTCCAATTGTCCTATTGTAACAGCACCTCCCGCTTTTACAAAATAGTCCTAATTTATATAGTCACTCTATTCTAACTGATTCATATCCAAAGCCAAGTATGCACAAGGAGGCAAAAGGAGGAAAGAGAAGCACAAAGCAGTTTCATTCTGTAAACGTTTCTTCTTTCCATGAACACATCCACAAAAGAGGCTCTGATTTATGACTCCTGATTCATGGCAATTGGAGGTGTGGAAGATTTGTCACCTTAGATTTTGAGGGTCTAATTATTTACACTCTAAAACTATGTCTTCACCTCTAAGGAATGATAGAGGGATGGTATGTGAAGTATCATGTTAATGGGAGGGCTACAAAAATCAATGGCAGAATTGGAGATGGGAGCCATTTAATCTCATTTCTGCAGCTAGAGATGCCAGCACATTCGTCTTTCTCAAGAGTATGCACACAGCTCTATTAGGTGCTGGGTGTGCCATAATTCTACTATAATTGCAATAGCATTATAAATTATCATCATATCACCATGGAGTGAGTGCACCAGAGCTCTGGTTCATGGCTCTGTGTCTTCTCTACGTGCAACCATTTATTTTTGGAGATGGTACAAGGAGCTGTGAGCATAAATATGTCCACATCCTTATGTCACATGATTAGTCTGCTGTCTGTTTCTCTGATCAGCTTTGTAAGATCCTGCAATGAACTGAGAGAAGGGAGCTCTGTATTCTATACTTAGCATTACTACTAACTAGCTATGTGACCTTGTGAAAGTCAGACTTTCATGGTATGCAAAATAAATGCATTGGATTGAATCACAGATTTCCAAATTTCAGCCACTTTCTTGCTCCTCACTTTGGGGGGCCTTTTTTGCATATTACATGTACTATTAATTTTTTAAAAATGTTTACCTATGTGCAATGCAAACTCATTGTAATCAGAGAGTTATGCAAACATGCATGCATGTTCGTGTGGAGAGGGAAAGTAGTTTTCTCCAGTTTTGAGTGTTTGGGTGATCGATGTGGACAGAGAACACGAATATTTGTCCTTTTGTTAGATACAGTTGAGTGTTTTCTTTGAGTTTGTAAAACTTCTGTTCTAGATCGTTGTCACTGTTGTGAGATTTGGTGTCATATCCTGGCAGGCACACAGCTGGTGCCAAGAAAATGCCTATGGTATCTTCTCCTCCTTGTGTCCACCTCCACACATCTCTGTGCTTTACAGGCCCCAACAACACCACAAATCCCCAGTCTCTTTTACCTTCTATGGCTAACTCTCAAGGTTGCAGGCTTTCTTGGGATTTAACCTCCATACCTTTTGTAATGAGTTTGAAGGCAAAGTAATCTTGTCTATCTGTCCTTCAGGCAGCTCCTCAGTATGCCCTCTCTTCCCAATCCTCTACTAGAGGGAGAATTCTAGAAGTTCACAGTTAGGTAGATAACAAATCAGAGAACGAAAACATCTTCTTGAAAATACCCCTCCCAATCGTTTGTACAATAATTTTGACATCTTCCTCCCTTGGCTTTGGGGAAGGCTGGCATATCTCCTCATCATAACCACTATACTTCCCAAGGACCGACTCTTTCTATCCCAGCCTCCCTTTTATATTGACAATGCAGGGAGGAAGTTGGGCAGGAGGGGACTGTTTTTGGAGAAACAAATTCTCTAAATGTCTTCCTCTGCACAAACTTTTGAGAAGGTGGCAAGCCCCAACCGTTAGTGGTTATCTCAATGAAAAATATTTAGCTCGTTTGGCGTTAGCCTTAAGTGGTAGCTAACAGCACAGCACCCATGTGACACTTTACAATAAGATAAAAATCAGGTCACATCACGTCTCTACGTAAAATTCTTCAGCATCTTCTCTCACTCAGAGAAAAAGAAAAAATCCTTAAACAATATTCAAAGCCATTGTACTCTGGCCCTGTTACCTCTCCCTCTGCATTCCCTCCCACTCACCTCTGTCTTCCTACACGTATCCATTCTGGAATCCATGTAATTTCCAAAAAACCAAGACACTTCTGCCACAGGGCTCTTAATGCTTCCCACTCCTTCTGCCTGGGATATTTGCATGTCTCCCTCCCTCCTTCTTCTAGGTTTTTGCCCAAAGATCACCTTAACTGTGAAGTCTTTCCTAATTATCCTGTCCAAGAAAGCAATTCCCCTTTCCCCTGGCATGCTCAATTTCTCTTACTGCTTTTTTTTCCATTTATTACTTTCTGGTATCTAATATTTTTGTTTGTTGTCCTTTTTCCCTCTTCAGAATGAAATTCATGAGGGCAGAGATTTTTGTCTGTCTTCTTTATTGTAGCGTACTCATACCTAGAACGGTGCCTGGCATAAAATGGCCTTCAATAAGTATTTGCTGAATACATCTGAAGACACAAATGGTTGAATCAAGCCTGTTACTTTTCCTTCCTCTTATTGTGCCTCTATCTTATTCTTTTTTTCCTGCTAAAAAAAAGTGTACATGTAATAATTCATGCTATCCCAAAATATTCTGTATTATAAGCATTATATATATGTTGGCTCTTCTTTGCCTCCTTTCTACTGCTATGGATTTCTCTACTCTTTTTAAATTCCTCCTTCTTCTCTTCCTTCCTTCTTTCCTTTCTCCTTCCCTCCTTCCTTCCTTCCTCACTTCCTTCCTTCCTTCTTTTTCTTTCTTACTTTCCCTCTCTTTCTTTCTTTCCTTCATCTTTTCGCTTTCCTTATTTTTATCCTTTATGACTCTTACATATTTTCTGTAATATTTATTCCCTTTATTTTCCCTCCAAATTTCTCTCTCTGAGTGTAAGACATCTTTGCTTCTTTCTTCTACACCTCTCCTCAGCTGTGTTAGCTGGTCTTTAACCTCTTCCTCTTGTCTTGTCCTATATTTCCAAGTTACCACATTTCTGCTTGTGGTCTTCTTAAATAATGAAAATTGTTTTACTCATATACTTTCATTCATGAAATGCTTGTTCCTAATTTTCTTCTGATGGGAAATCTTCCTTTCATGGTAAATTTTGCTTTTCTTTCCCTTATTTTTCAACAATATCTTGGAATGATTTTCTTGTTCCTGTCTTATTACTCATTGCTTAATAAAATGGGATTCTTCAGACCAGCTGTTTTTGGGAGATTCCTATAGTTGGGAGAGTAGCCTCAGAGCTTTCACATTCCAAAGGCTCTTTCCTTGACCATTGTCGGCGTGATCCCTGTAGATACTGCTGGTCTGTGTGGTTCTTTGTCAGTGGAGCTTTCTCTGCGTCTCTGCCAACCTGTTCACTCAGTCTTCTAACCTGTTGCAAAGAAAGGGGACGGCTTTTGCACCTTAGGTCATGAACCTCACATTTGAGAAGGTGTCTTTGCTGATGCTTTCTGAGGTTTGAAAGTGTTGGACCCTCTTGCCACTCATTGCGCTTCTCACCTTTTCTTCCTGTTTGCTTTCTACTGATCTCAGTTTTTGGTTGCCTTTTATGTGTATTTTGAATTTTATGGATCATATCTACCTCCTACTTTTGTTGAAAATGCAGGTTTTCAGGGTTAAAATCTTAAAAATGTTCTTCTTAATTCTTTTAAAACATAATTTCTTGGAAGAGAAGTGGAAAAATGCTGACTATCCCATTACGTTCATACGGGAAATTCTTGTTCCTTATTTTTGACTGTTTTGATTTGCATTAGAATTCTCTAGAGAGCAGACTGGGTAAATTTCCTAATTTTTTATGCTCTGAGTTTTCTGAAGTAAGAGTTTTTGGGCTTTCATTCAGGAGTGGGGTAGATGTTTGTTGAGCCAATCACCTTCTCTCATTCAGTCTCCTCTGAAAGAGTTACCTACAGATAGAAGTGTAAAGACTATGAAAGTAAAATTTATATGAAAAAGGAATTCATTTTGCTATTGGGAAAAGTACTGGGTTTCACTAATCCTCTTACTTTATAGGAGAAAATGTTTATTTATGGTCATATAACATTACATCAGAGCTGGAAAGAACCACAGATGCATCTTGCCTAATATATCCCTTGAAAGATGAAGAAACTGAGTTTAGAGTCTGGAATTGACTTGCTCCAGAGCTTCAAGGCCAGAGTGTTGATCCAGAGGGTCATATGTAAAGTAAGTTGGAGTATATAGGGAAAATGAGATTCTGGGACACTATCCAGACCATGAATACTAGTGGGCAAGACAACTGTATTATAAGGTGGCCGACATAGCCATGATCCTCTTTTTGGTCTTCCTTGGTGAAAAGCTAAAGCAGTAATCCAAGTGAAGTAACAATCCTACATGAGAGGAGCTCCACATGTTACTCTTGCTTTACTCTTCTCAAGTGTATGCTCTGTGTGTTAATCTTTAAGTCTCTTTTAATGTGGGACCACCCAGAGAACCATAAATTTGTACCTAGACTTGAAGGGTAAGTAAAGCTCCCTAGGCTTTTGCATAGTTTATGAGCCAAGCCATGTCTCCAGCCCAGCTAACCAAAGAACTCGTAATTGGCGTCTCAGGTGAACGTCCACCTAACTGTAATAAAGTGGCACTTGATTTCTTATTTGCCATCTTCTCTTGCATGTCTATCTCTCTTGGGGGTTCCTGAGAAGAAAGAGTGACTGAATCTTGGCAGAGTGTAGGTATTCATGGGTCCTATGACGACCATTTATAGTATCCCCAAACACACCATAATCCCAAACAGAAATTGTCAGTACCTTACAACTATCTGTCCTGTTCTTTTACTCACTTACCAAAGCTAACTGAGAAGTAGTTATCTCATTGCCCATGTGTACAAGAACAGTTTAGCAGGGCACTAGGAGAAATTATCTTCAACATTAATTGCGGCCGCATAACTACTTAAGCAGGATCATATGTTTATCATTTCCCAATGTTTTTAAAGTGTTGGTTCAATCTGTGCTGCAGATGCTTTTTAAGGTGTATTGTAACCCAGCCACGCTGACTTTGGGAATGCTTAGATTATGACTATATTAACCATGCAGGTAAATAGGCCACAGCGGGAATGTGCACAACAGCAGGACTGATGAGTTCATAATGGATCCTCTCTTTGGTAAGCAAATTGACAGCTGCTTCTCTTCAAACATCATTGGAGCAGATGACTTTTCCCTTCCTCCATGCATCAAGACTGGGGTTTCTTGCTTTAATGAAAAACAAACAGACAAACATATTTTGATCCAACCTTTGAGGATAAGAAGGGAAAGAAAGTTCTAGGCAGGGAGAGATACAGGCAGAAGGGTGCAAGTAAATGGAAGGAAGTTTTCAAGATTGTCAAATGGTTCTGTGTGGCTGAAAGTTCAGAGCAGGGACAGGAAATAGGGGGAGAGAAGGGAAGGATGGGAGAAGATATGAGAGGGGAAGCAAAGGCTTGATTTTGAAAGGCCTGGTCTGCCACTTTACGGGTATGGACATTATTCTATGGACAATGGAGAAACACTAAATGATTTTACGCATGGAGTGATATAATCGAGTTTATATTTTAGAAAATTCACTCTGGCTGCCATTTTGAGAATGGATTTAAAGGAGGCAAGATTGGACATAGGGTCAACTTTGAAGATATTGTGCTAGGTAAAGATGACAACCATGATGGGGATAGCACGGTAGACACCATGCTGGTCATCGTACATTGTGTGATTTCATTCTCATCATAACTCTGAGGTAGAGAATATAATTTCCCCTGTTTTGGGGTTGAGGTCACAGCATCACACAGAGTAAGAGGCAGACTGGGATTTCACCCTGGATGTCTAACTCTAGATGTTGAATCTATTCTGGAGTACAAACATTGAGTGCCTGAAATAAGCCAGTCCCATAGATCATAGATTGCTAGATCAGAAAACCACCTATTCATTGAATTATTTTATTTCATCTATTGATTCTTTCCAACTTCATTAGCTTGAAGCATATCACTTTTTTTCCCCAAAGATATTGTGGAGGCAAGTGAGATAATTTACTTAATACTAAAACTTTTCTCATCCATCCTTGGGAGGTTTCCCGTGGGGCTATGAAGGAGAAGGTGAAAATTTAACCCAGTATTTATAAAGATTTTCAAATGAAGGGAGTTCTTCCTTATACGTGTGGAGACTTATGGAAAGTACTGTCCCAGAAGTGCTCTGAAATCTTTGAAAGCAAATGTAAGTGAAGCAAATTATACTTAATAGTCGGGCTGATAGTCCACGAATAAATGAAATTTGGTCTGTTTTTCATTTCCATCAGAAAAATTAGTGCCCTGTGCTAGATCTATTAGCTAAAAATAAGTCTCCTATGTGTTAGGTTCAGAAAGAGTCACAATTTAGACTATAAAATTGGAATACCATTTGGGCATCCAATTTTCATAGAAAATGGATTTTTTTTAACCTTTCAATAACTCTAAGCTTTTTTTTCTTAAGATGAAAATAAGGAATGGATTAATTTCCCAAAACATTTTAAAACAAACTTACTAGCTCTCCCTCCCTCCCTCCCTCCCATCTGTCTTCCTTCCTCCTTTATTCCTTCCTATGTTTGTTCATTCCTTCCTTTCTTTGTCTCTCCCTCTCTTTTTAATTAAGCATTAACCAGAAGTCAGAAAATTCATTTGAAGGAAAAACGAGCTCTTCTTTCTTCCTCCTTATGCTGTAAAATCTGCACATTGCTGACAGGATGTTGATTTAGAATTACACTAATTGACAGTGAAAGACTTCATATAATCCTGTTTATATGACCTCCAATAATGTTGAAAGATCAAATAAAAAACCTACCCTGGCAATTTTCAGAGCCGTCATAGACTATAACAGAAATGATTTAGATGAATGAACTTCCCGTTTCCACAAAATGCGAATTTGCATTTTACACAAAACCCACTTCATCAGTCACCAGGTCTGCTCTGAAAGAATGACTTCCATGGGGACCAAGTGCCTGCTTTTCTTTATAGGCACATTCAAGAAATTCTTATTCATTGTTCTTAATAAACTGCAAATACTGGTAACTTCTCCAGAAGAATTATCACCTGGTTTTTGTGTCCTTATTCAGGAGAGACACTGGTTTTCAGTGTCAGTGCCAGGATCCATCAATACCATAATTGACCTTAGCTCTTGGTTTTAGCAAGGGTCATCATAACCTTTTAACGCGCAGATTTTGAAAGAAGGAGTAAGATCTTTAAAGAATGGCCTAAAACATACATAACATAATGTGACAGAGAAGTCATTCATACTTTCCCAAAGGCACATCTTTTTATCATTTTGTTAAAAAATGGAGATTCATACTACTGCTTATATAATTTTCAACATTCTATGTTTTTTAATATAACCTTCAACTTTTTTCTTTCTTACTCTTAAAATAATAATTTTGAGCGACAGTGAGAATCCAATGTGGCATCAGTTGAGGAGGACCCTTTCTACCAGACACTGGGCTCAGGGCTGCCAGGGGTGACAGTGCTAAGAATGAACAGCAAAATATATGCAGTTGAGATAGAGGAGAATGGAGCTTGGTGATATGCCTAGCAGAAAGGACATTGTTTTAGACAGGGTTACCAGGGAATTGAACAAAACTAGGGTATGAGCCATGCAGATATCTGAAGCAAGAGTATTCTTGGCAGAAAGAATGGTATGGATAAGAGACCTGAGGTAGGAATGGGCATGTTTGGAATGATGGTTAAAATAATAGTTATCTCGCAATCTTACAGGACTATCGTGAGGACAGCATATGGCAACATATGTGTTAGAACCTAGAACAATGTCTGGAGCTTAGCAATCACTTAACAAACGAATATTTGAAAAAGTGAGAACTTCCCTCAATTGTTCATTTTTGACAAATTAAAATGGGATATATAGCTAGATTATATGGAGCATTGTTGAATTCTTTAATGAGTCACAAACTGAAGGCTTTGGAATCTGATGGTGCCTCTCATCAGAGTTGATGTTGGTCATCAACATGCAGTATTGTGAAAAGGAGCTCTGATTATAGGAATCTGTAGCTTGTGTAGATTCTGAATAAAGCAAAATTATGTCATTTATAACAGCCATCATTTAACAAGTGTTTCCTATATTAGTCAGGGTAAATAACAAACAATCCCATAAATGCTATAACCATCCCCTATATGCTATAACAAACAACCCCCTAAAATATGGCTTAATGCAAAATCATTTTTTTCTCACTCAAAGAATTCAGTGTGGATGCTATTGGTCAGGTGACTGTCCTCTACACGGTGATTCAAGGATCCAGCCTCCTGCTACTTTGTGATGCTGCTCTCTTCAACGTGAACTCATTGTGGAAAAAGAACAGAAATAAGGTGGTGCATGTGGGACTTCTGGGAGCAGACACATCACTTCTGCCTAAGTTCTGTTGGCCAGAACTAGTCATGTGGCCCCACCTGGGTGCAGAGGGCCTGGGAAACATAGGTATCCTCAATACCCAGAAGGAAATAAATTATTTGGTGAACACACAGGCCCACAACTTCTGTGCACAGACGTTATAGTCATTATCTCATTTGTGTCTGTGAGGCAGGTGCTATTGTTCCCATTTATTTCCTGTGAAGTAAGCTGTAAAAGGCCACAGATCTGGTGAGTGTCACACAGAGATTGCATCCTGGGTCTGTATGATGATAAGATATCCTTAATCACCACCTTATAGTGTCTCCTGAACAATAGACAGGGTACAGTATCAGAAAGAGGCTGGGCAGAGTGGAGTTTGGTTACCTGGGCCATCTTTCTGCTGTGCCCTGCAATAGCTTGGCAAATTTGAGAAGTCACTTTATATCTTTGGATGTCAGCTTCCTCATGAGAAATAGGACTATTTGCTCATCAAGTTCCCTTCTAGCTCAGAGATTCATTTAATTTTATTGCTTTTGCATTTTTATAAGTATGTCTATTGGAGACTTACTTCTCTGTCCCTTTGAATGGTTCTTCCAGGGGCTAGAGGATATTGGAGGAAATGCTCTGCTGGAATCATATCCGTGTAGAATTCTCAGCACCTTCTTACTTCCCTCTGTCTCTGTTCCCCTTGAAGAATTTTCCATCTGTTAGCAGACCCCACTGTCAAAGAGCAGCTGATTCCTGTTGGTTTAGGAAAGCATCCAGCATGGCTTGCGTTCAACAACCATGGTCTCTTTTCCGGAGCACCCTGGGAATGGAAGCTGCCAAATCGCTTTCACCCTAAACTCGGCATGAAATGCACCCGTCTGGGCTTCAGAGGAGCTTAGCTAATAAAGCAGGAGATGGCTGAGGAAAAGCGGATACTTGTGCTGCTCAGGAACTCTGTGTGCCAAGAGCCCGCCCCTCCTGGCTCCCCTGGGGACGCTGAGGTTTTTACAGGTTTAAAGTCAAGACTAGAAGCATGGCACACAGCCAGCTTCCTGAAAAGGAGATGAAAGCCCCATCAGAATTCCCACCCCCTTCTCTTCACCTTCTCTTCTCTATCTGGTTGGAGCAGAAACTACTTTTTTTTTTTTTTGCTAGAAATAGGAGGCCTTTTTCTGTTCACAGGGATGAAAAACAGTGGCAAGAAATGATGTTAAACATGATGGAATCTTACCAGGACAAGATGGTGATTTTTGCAACATGGGAAATCTGGGCCTGAGATGAGTGAGGAATTTCCAGAATGTGTTTTTTAGAAGTTTTCCAGAATAAGTCAAGTGCTGGAGGTGCTAAGGGTGAGAGGGAGACATAATCACAACCAGCCAGGAAAGCACTGGCTGGCCACTATTTTTCTGTAAGCTCTAGGGTGAT